>NW_020175321.1:972409-1004173 GCF_003031525.2 Neophocaena asiaeorientalis asiaeorientalis | reverse complement strand
GCTGGGTGGGTGGGTGGATGGGTGGAAGGATGGATGGGTGGGTGGGTGAATGAATGGATGGATAGATTTATGTTGTAAATATAATATTGTGCTTTTTCCTTTTAGAGAAGAAAGTGACTTGTGAACACCAACAGAGTTTATTCCCTTTTCTGGGAGGAGAAGAAGACATTGGTTGTGACTTTACAGCATTTCTTCCCCAGCGTCCTACTCTTACTTGTATTAAGGACCGTCAGCCTCGTAGTGGGTGGAGGAGGCGGTTAGGCCTTCATCTTTGGCCCGGCTCTCAGTCCCGGCTGCACACTGAAATTTCCTGGTACTGGTTCTCCTCCTCGGGCCAATTAAGTCGGAATCCCTAGGAATGGGGCCCCAGCGCTACCTTTGTATTACAGATCCTCCAGGTAATAATCACTGACAATCGCAGTGAGAGGATGACAAGTAAGTCTGGGGACCAAGGGCCCACTGGGCTGGCCTCTGAGTGGGAGGAGCCTCTGTGCCAGGGGGTCCCCATGATGTGACAGCTGTGTTCTGATCCTTGGGCTCAGAACTAATAGGTCCAATAAAAGCGCGCCTTGCCCAGCCACCACGGATGAGCCAGGGCAGCCAGACTTTGGTTCAGCTGAGCGAGGAGACTCCCTCTCCAGGGAAGGATGAGGGGCAGCCCATCCGATTGCTTTCGCCGGAGTCAGCCTCCTGGGAGACAGGAGCTGCATGGCCTCCGAAGAATAATCTGACTCTAGGAGAAAACTCCAGCTGGAGCCCAGCAGAGGCCCTCAGGGTTGGAGGGGGCACGGAGCACAGGCTTACCTTTTAATTTGTGTGCATGACCTTCTAAGAAAAGAAGCTTAACCTTTTATCAAGGTTTGCTGTAAGTGGCCGTATGATCCAGGCCGTATGCCTGGATCCTTTGTGCACCACTTTGTCCATTATGCTATTCGGTCACTTAAAAGGAGTCTTAACAACGCTTCCCCAGTAGAATGAATGACAGGAAGATGTTTCTTCCTTTGACCAAATGGGGCGATCCTTTAATGGGACAATTAGAACCATTTTTGCTGTTGTTGTTGTTGTTTTTTGTGGTACACGGGCCTCTCACTGTTGTGGCCTCTCCCGTTGCGGAGCACAGGCTCCGGACGCGCAGGCTCAGCGGCCATGGCTCACGGGCCCAGCTGCTCCACGGCATGTGGGATCTTCCCGGACCGGGGCACGAACCCGTGTCCCCTGCATCGGCAGGCGGACTCTCAACCACTGCGCCACCAGGGAAGCCCTAGAACCATTTTTGCTTTCACATCAAGATAAACACCACTTTTACTACTAAGTTACCTCCATGCTTGCTAGCCCAGGCTTTTTGGAGAATCATTTTTAGTTCCCCGGTGCTCTGCGTCTAAACCTCAACTGCCTGGTTCTCTTGTCTTTTTCAATTGTCTTATGCTAGTGTTTAATGAGTGTCTGCGGGATGGCGGCCACTTTAAATATACTTTTCCATTGAAAATGGGCCAGAGAGCATCCTGTAAGGTGAGGACTGTCCAGGGAGCCCACACATGCCACGGTCATGCATCCCCATCTTTCAGCACCTCCCGGACCCCTCTGTCAAGGCAGCTGCCGGCTCAGAGAAGGAAGCTCAGTCCGCTCAGCATCTGTTCCTGTCCACGTAACTCACACCCTTCTCAGTGCCCTGCAGAGACTGGGCTGTACCAGGCTGCCCCGGGGCACATGCCTGAGCCCTACAGCCAGGTGCACCCTGGTCCAAGGGGCTCCGGCCACAAGGCTGGACGTGAGCTACACCAGGAATGCCAGGGCAGAGGGTAGACAGGGCTGCAAGAGCAGAGTGTCAGATACCACGTCCGAGGGCTGTCACACGGACTGACTGCAGTCACATGGCAGGCCGGCTGCAGCGCAAGGCGTAGTCAGATCTACGGTGGTTATTGTCAGACCAGTGTTGTTGGTCTGGGTACAACTCTGGGTTTGGGCTTGATGGAGGCAATGAGTGTCCACTGGCATTAATTAGGACATTTGGTAACATTTTTAAACTTAAAAAAATTAGTCAACTCTTTAAAGATATAATCCATGTACAGTAAGCTGTGTTCATTTAAAGTGTATAATTTAATGAGCTTTGATACCACTTTCTTAGCCAAGACACAGACTGCACCGTCTCACTCCGGAACATTCCCTCCTGCCCCGTCACTGTCCAGCCCCTCTCCGCCCCTCACCTCAGGCAACCACTAACCTGCTTCTGTCTCTAAAGTTGCATTTGAATTTTCTAGAATTTTCCCTAAGTGGAACGATACAGTGTGTCCTCTCGTGTCCGGCTTCTCTCACTCAGACTGATCATCTTGAGACTCATCTGTGCTGTTGCAAGTGCCAGAGCGGTTCCTTTTCACTGCTCAGTAATATTTCACTGTATTGATAATCCTCATTTGCTTGTTGATCTGCCCATCACTCCAATCGCCATTCATGGTCAGGGCTAGGGCTGGGGCTGGGTGTCCTGCTCAGTCCTTGGAGCCACCCCGCAGGCCAGCTCCTGCGTCCCAGGTCCCCAGGCTCTGACGTGAGGCTGCTGGGAATCCGAGGGCTCTGGACTCACCCTGCAGTGACTGGACCCCCTGGAACTCTCCAAAGCAGCTCAGTGTCCCTAACGGCTTCCTCTCCACCCGAGCCCAATGCTGCAGGCTCTCTGGAAGCTTCAGTCCTGTGGCTTTGCTCAGACCACAAGGAGTCTCTCCAGGGCCCTAACATTTGTTCCAACCCCCTGGGTTCTCTCACTCCCGTTCTGTTGCTTCCACCCTGGCCTTTGTCGCTAAGCCCAGACATTCCCTCTGCTGACCTTGTCTACTGACCCATCTTTCCAGCTTTGCCACTAGGCACTGCCCTTGGGACACCTTTGGTGGCATGCTTAGTACCCCACAGGGCCAATCTTGTTCACTTCCCTGAGCTCCACGTGGCCACTACAGCTCGAGACAGCCTGAGGGGGAGGAAGGACAGTGGCCCCACATTGCCACATACCACACACTGCAGGGCACCTTGGCACCATGCTTGCCTGGACCGCTGTTGATGGATTAACCTTGCCCTCTGACCCCCAGCCTCGCTCTGTCCCACTACTCTGGGCAAGGGCATCTGTGTCCAGAGGTTCCTCCAGCCCCTCTTCTGTGCCCTACTGCTCCCGTTTCCCGATGACCCCAGACCCCCATTATAACCAAGGGCACAAAACCCAGCTTACTCAGTCAGAAACCCATACCCGTGAAGACCACGTGAGCTCAAGACCACATAGAAACTTAACACCTGATCAGCGATTGGCACACAAGGGCCAGATGTGAACCAAAAGTGAATGAAAGACTATTTACAAACAGTCTTCTTTTGCCAGGACTTCTGCCGAATACCCAGCTTTATGATGTACTTTCTATGGAATTTCACTTGAATGGCTCACAGTTATATACTTAACTGCCTGCAGCTTCATTTGCCACGATCAACGGTTCAGTCTGGCCAGGGCGACACCTGGCGACAGTCGTTTAGAGGAAGCTGGTGGTGGCTACATGAGAAGGCCACATCATCCCATTTGTTCACATCTTCTGATCAAATATGCAAAACACTGATTTCAACTAAATATCTTAGACAAGCCAACGCCTCAGGGCAAGGAAGCCACTTTTCTCTGGCTGCTCACAAACCAGGATCCCTGAAACTGGACCACACCACGGTCCTGCTTCAGCCGTAAATCTGAGTGGTCCTGCATCCTCTGAGCGGCAGTACATCCTACCAGGTGGCCCGCTTTTTTGTTTTTCTGCCAGCATGATTTTAATGCATGTCTACTTAATTATACTTAATGCCCTGGTTAAACTGACTCCTTTGAAGAGGAAAAGACTAATTTGCATGCGAATGCAAACAGAACAAATACAAGTGGTTGCTGGGGGAAGGAAGGAAGTTTTTTTTATAGGTTATCAAGATAGCAACACAGATGCCTCATGTTCTACACAGAGGTCTGCTGATATTGGAGCTTAATGTTTATAAGGCACTAAGCAATTTGCAAGGGCTCCCACACACGTGACCTCATTATACCAAGAGCACTTCAGTGACACGGCTTCCATTCCTGCGCTTAGAGAACGGGTATCAGGCAGGACTCAGGAGCCGCTCCCGCCTGCCAGGGGCTCCAAGACCAGCCCCATTCAAGCCCTGGCAAGTCTTCTCCGCTCTGTGCCTCCAGGGCAGACCCTTGGTTCTCACTCCTGTTTCCCATAGGGCCAGAGGCTGGTGAACATGTCATGTGCTGGGTGCTTTTTGGAGGAAGGGGATTTGGATCCATCACTTGAGATCTCAAGCAGACGCGTGCTCACACATGATGTGACACTGACGCGGGGTTTGCCAGAACTGAGGCTTTAAAAATAGTAAGAGAATATTATTTTTCCCGATCACCATTTACAAGTAACTAAAGCCATTTTCCACAGACTCCGCTTAAAACGCCATTACTGGGCTGAAAACAAACAGAAAATGTTTGATCCTGTTGGAAGATTTTCCCCAAATTAAAAGAATGCAACCAAGTGCTGTAGAGTGGTGGGGCCCCGACGCTCAAGCTGCAGACAACCAGGGGGAGGGGAACCCTTTGTCTGACCCTCCTGTTTTCTTAATAGATTTATTTATTTATTTATTTTTGGCCACGTTGGGTCTTCGTTGCTGAGCGCGGGCTTTCTCTAGTTGCGGCGAGTGGGGGCTACTCTTCTTTGCGGTGCACGGGCTTCTCATTGCGGTGGCTTCTCTTGTTGCGGAGCACGGGCCCTAGGCGTGCGGGCTTCAGTAGTTGTGGCTCGCGGGCTCTAGAGCGCAGGCTCAGTAGTTGTGGCGCACAGGCTTAGTTGCTCCGCGGCATGTGGGATCTTCCCGGACCAGGGCTCGAACCGGTGTCCCCTGCACTGGCAGGCGGGTTCTTAACCACTGCACCACCAGGGAAGCCCTGACCCTCCTGTTTTATGGAGGAGCAGACAGAAGGCCAGACACGGAGACGGACCGGCTGCCCGGGCAATGCCTGTGGCGTGTGTGGCAGAGCCAGGGCCACACTCTGGGCCCCCTAACTCCCGGGCCTGCTTCTTCCCACCAGCTGTGCTTCTAGGATGGGGCGCACACTCCCAAGGAGCCAGGAGCCACTGGCCACACCTTCTGGAGCCTAGATTTCTGCCCACCACAGTTTAGGGATTACACTATTATTATAGCAAAACACAGGGGTTATATATATATATATATATATATATATATATAAACATTTATTTTATATAACTGTTATTGGAGTATGACTGCTTTACAGTGGTGTGTTAGTCTCCCATGAATTTTAACGTTACACAAATTCTACAGATAAACTTTGGCCACGTGGTAGGTCAGCGTACGCTGGACCCCCCCAGGCCCTGCAGGGGTGGAGATCCCTGGTTAGGGGACTCAGGTGGGAAGGCGCTTGCCTACTCCAAGTCCAGCATGACCCAGGCTGCCTGGGGCTGGAAGGATGGGCGTCACTTAGCTGACCCTCCACTGCAGGTCAAGAGTATGACTGGAGTAGAGTGGCTGCTTCTTTCTGCTGCCAAAGCAGCGCCCAGTTGAGACAAGGATGCTCGTCAAGGAGCATCCGGCCCCCGGGCTGCCCCGAAGGACAGAGAAGGGCAGCCCCAGGGAAGCCCGTCCCGCCTGTGCATCCTGGCCTCAGCCGGGAGACCCAGGATGTTCTCCACAGACCCCACCTGGTCATCTGGCTGCTCCTAAGCCCGGGACCTGCAGCAGGAATGTCCTCCCATGTTCACATTGTGCTCCTGAGTGGTGCTGGGGCCCCTCTGATGGGGAGTGAAATAAGGGGACGGCAAAGCAGCTGGCTGGCTCTGCTGGGAGAAATGTCTAAGGAGGACCAGCCTGTTCTCTGCAGGGCAGCCAGGCCGTGTTTATAAGTCTGTGGCTTAAGAAACTGCATGTTCATCACCAACCAGTGTGAAGGGCCAAGTCATACCACGTTCATGACGGATGTGTTTACTGAAACAAACACAAGGCTCTGACTAATGCAGTGGAAGAAATGGTGTGGAAGGAAAGAGAATCTGTAGGTGAGAAGGAGGGGCTGACACCGGGAGCTAAGCCTCTGTCGCCCCACCAGGGACAGACAGACACGCCACATACGTGGAGGCCTCCCTGCCAGGGCCACGGGCAGCGACGGGCCAGAACACTGTGAATGCGGCTGTGTTGTGTTCTCACAACACCTAGGACGTCTGTTCCCAGAAAAATCTTCCTCTGTCAAGGAGAGGCACGTGCTAAGGAGTTTTCAAGCAGTAGCTTGCTGTGACCCCCGCTCTCCACACACCTGCCCTCACCTCCTCAGGTGTTTGCTCAGGTGCCATTCTTAGTAAGACCTCCTGTAGCCAATCTCTTTAAAGTTGGTCCTGGCATGCTTCTGTCCCTGTTCCTGCTTTGTTTTTCTCTTGAGCACCAATCACTCTTTGTTACTCTATCTTTACTTAGTCATGGTTTTACTTTTCTGCCCTCCCCGTTAGCACACGAGTTCCATGAAGTCAGGTCGCTGTCTCTGTTGTTTACTAGATCGATCCTCGTGGCCTAGAGCTGAGCCGTCGCGCAGGCTGCACCCGGAAACTTCCATTTCCTAAAGCTCCTTTCAGGACAGAACACCTAAACATGATGGGAAATACTCAAATTCTGCCAGCCCACACTCACACAGGTTTGGAATTTAAGTTCCCACTGTACAGAATGGTGATTCGAACCCAAACAAAATCCACCTAGAGTCCATACTTTTAACCTCTACATTATACCACCACCTACAGAAGGCCCCAAAAGGGGAAATGTGAAAGGACAGATAGATCAGGTAAATATTAACAAAAGGAAAGCTGGCATAGTGACGTTATAGCAGACTTAAAGGCAAAAGGTATCATCAAAGATAAAGAAATGGAAGGCACAGTCCACTAGAAGATTTGAGACTTCCAGAGTTGTATGCCCTTCAAAACATAGCTTCAAAATACATAGAGTAAAAGTTGACAGAACCACAAAAGTAAGTCAACAAATATACCATCATAATGGGACTTTTTTTTTTTTTGATTTGTTTTTTGGCTGCTTTGGGTCTTTGTTGCTGCCCACAGGTTTTCTCTAGTTGCGGTGGTGTGTGGCCTTCTCATTGCCATGGCTTCTCTTGTCGTGGAGCACGGGATCTAGGCGTGCGGGCTTCAGTAGTTGCAGCAAGCGGGCTCAGTAGTTGTGGCACACGGGCTTAGTTGCTCCACAGCATGTGGAATCTTCCTGGACCAGGGATTGAACTCATGTCCCTTCATTGGCAGGCAGATTCTTAACCACTGTGCCACCAGGGAAGTTCATAATGGGATATTTTAACATACCTCTCTCAGTAGACAGAACATCAGTAAGACTTTGGAATATTTGATCTGCTTGATCTGCTGCAGGCTAGGAAACATGGCACCCCAAAACTCAAGAATATACACTCTTTCCCATGTATATACGGTACATTCGTAAAAACTTATCACATACATCATGAAACATACACCACGAAACATCATGAACAAACTTCAGAGGATCATCAACCAAACTGCAGTTTCCGACCACAACGCAATTACCTTAGAAATCAGAGTTCAGATGAAGGGTGTGTGAGGTTCAACCAAGGAATCAGCACCACAGATGCAAAAAAGAGGGTGGCATCTGTAGGTATTTCCACTGTTGGCAAAGAAGGAGTTGAGGGTATCACCAAAGTTTCTAGGTCAGGCGGCCAGGGGTTGTCAGAGCCACTAATCAAGAGGCAGGGGGAGCTGGAAGGAAGGTTTGGGGGAGAACGTAAAGCAATGTCAGTTACTGCAATGAGCTGAGTGCGACGGAGACTGGAAAACAGGACCCAGCCCCGACTTCAGGAGAGCACGGGCTGGAGGGGTCACATCCAGGCTGTGATGGTTTGAGGAACAAACAGGAGGAGGGTAAGAGTTGGTTAAGTGTGGATCTCTCTTCCAAGAAATTTAATGAGGAAAGTAAAAAGGATGCCAAGGAAGGAAGGGTTTGTCGGGTTTTGCCTATTATTTTGAATGGGAAGGACGTGAGTGAAACAAAGGTGAAGTGGCTGTGAGCACAGCCCCAAAGAGTCCCAGGGGATCACCACCAGCACTTTCCTGTCACCCCTACTCATGGCCGTGTTGCTCACTGCCCACTCTGCCCATTAACACTTAAGCGACTGTGGGTCTGGAGGGGTGCAACTGTCCTCCACCATCACCATCATTCCATTGCCGGCCCCTTCCCATCAACGAATCCCTGCCATTTCCAGGGCCCAGCTGCTGGAATCAAAACTCCCAAGAAAAACAAAATTACCATTTTTAAAACTTTAAATCATGCCAAGCCAATCATGTCTGTGCCATCCAGCGTTTATTATAATCATTTACTGAGTACTTGGATTGGGATAAAGGGCTTGTACTGGCTTGTACTATGCACTTTTTATTAATAAATGCATGGTATTCATTAATAGTAAAAAAAAAAAGCACAAAACCGCACACTAGTGACAACAGCCCCCAAGTCTCAGGTATCACTTGCAAGGAAAAGAAAAGCCCAAGAGTGAGATGGGGTGTGGGGGCTATGGAGCATAAGCGTAGGGGGGAGCACACATTGATCGTTTCGGTCCCGCCTGATTGATTCTCTTTTAAACTACTACAAGGTTGAATGGACTGGAGTAGGGTCGGGCAGTGAAATTCTCATTTTAAAGTATGCAGGCAGTTTGAAGACGGAATTGTGTCAGAGCCAAGTACAAAATAGAGCTGAAATTAAGGATGCATCCATTCGGTTTCCTCTTTTGTAGTAGCAGGATGTTAGGAACAAGCACGTATTCGGAGGATAATGAAACAACAGTGCGTAGATGAACCTAGAATTGTTATAATTATCCTTGTAATTATTAGTCAACTTCCTAAGGCTGGAACACAATGGAGCCAAATTCTGTTACCTTAAAGTGTGAGCTGATTCTTTTTCCACTTCTTTGTTCCATTGTGTCCTCCCCCTGCCCCATCTCTTTCTGCACCCCCAACCCCGCCCCAGGCTCCCTGAAATTGCCTGCGGCTCTCTGCCCCTGCCAAGCACATACCCGCCCCTTCTGAGCCCCTCATGTCCTTGCCTTTGTCAGGACTTTGCTCGCAGCCTGTTTGGATACTTTTTTTCTTATTAAAATTTAATATAAGTACATTGTACACATTTTATAAAATACGTACACTGTAGAAAAGCAAAAGGAAGAAAATAAGAGTCATCTGTCTTCCTCACCACCCAGAGGTATCCGCTGAAGGGTATTTTCATGTATAAAATTCTCTTCTTTCTTATGTGTACTATATACACGGATGTATATTAAACTTCATTAACCGGCTAGCACCAGAATTACTCTTAGGGAGATAACTGGCTTTGATAGGTAAGATATTTGCATAGAAACTTGAAGTAGATAAAAGTTGGGAGAGTCCCATCCCATCCCAACCCCTGAGAGCAAGGGAGAGGCTGCTTTATGTAAATATCTTAGGGCAGGGAAGGCACTGCTCCCAGAGGGGTGAGGGAGAGGGAAGGAGAAACAGCGCAAGAGAAGGGTAAAATGGCACATGGCTGCGCACCCCCCTGGGTGGCTTCTTCATGACCCCCAAGTCCTCAATAAAGCTTGTTGAATTCAAAAAAGCCCAGTGTGGGTGACTTCCATGGTGCGAAGTGAAAGAAGGGGCCGGGTGCATGTCAGTAAACAGAGGCTGGGCTGCCCTTGAGAAAGATGGAGCCACAGAAGCAAAGAAGATTCGAAGGATGTAAGACCCTGGACCAGTTTGTACCCCAGGAATGAGCAGAAATCTCAGGAGAGGATTAAGGGGCTCATGGTAATTTGGAGACAAGCTGGGACCTGGGACCTGGGACCCTTTGCTGCAGTGCTTGAACCTGGACAAGTATCTCCTCAAGCAACAGAATACAAAGAAACTATAAGGGACTAAACATGACTGCACGCACCTGCAGTTGGGGCAAATGATGGACAATAAGATACAACAGGACTAAAAACCCAAGTGCCACTTCTAAGAGCTAGGAGCAGAAACAGAGTGTTGGGAGAAAAAGTAGGGTACTACGCATGCCCCCTGCACTCAACACCACCAAAGGGATGGGCAGATCACCTAAGCACCTCTCTGCCCGACCCCTGGACACACCCGTACCCTCATCTCGTATGAGGAATCAGCTCGACCCCTCCCCCGTGAGCAAGCTAGCAAGGGAACCTGTTACTTGTTCTGGCTCCGCCCTGCTGCAGCAGAGGCCCCAGTCAAGCCTTGCTCGAATCTCTTGTCTGTCATCTTATCAATGCCTATTGATTACAGAGGCCAAGAACACTGGTCGGTAACAATTTCCCCACTCCACAAATGGGGAGTCCACAGGCCCACTTCCCAACCACACACACACACACACACACACACACACACACACACACATCTTTTTTTCCTGCAAAAAACAGGATCATATTACTTAGAATTTACAAACAATTACAACTGTGATGATTAGCTTTGCTTTACCTGTGTCATCCGTAACCTGTGATCTTAGTATATGCAGCACTCCCTGCTTTGCAGCGTTAAGGCTGGACTGGAAAAATGACAGTGGCAGCTGAAACCGTGCAAATGAGCTTAACAATCATTGAGAAAATTATGATCGTTAAGTAACTTTTTATAAATTTCATCCAAACGTTGAAAGCTCTTTTGTTGGTGGTTATACATACATAGGGAAATGAAAAACTAGTGAACGAATATTATTTAGCACACTGTAATTTAAAACATTAGAAACATTGACAGGGCGTTGCATCTCTTTGTAAAAAACTTCGTAAGAGGAACAGTGGCTGTCTCCTTGTCATAGAACTTACTACACTGAGTGAGCATCTTTTCTGTGTCTTGGCAAAGTGTCATGGTCCTTTCTAAGTTTGGATCAGCTTCCGACCTTTTATCCTTTATGCTTTCAATGTCACAAACTACCTCTTAGAGCTCCTTTAACATCAAGTTTTTTGCTGATGTCACTCTCCTGTTCTTTGTGAGGTAGGAGATAGAAGGGCCGCAGGCTGCGCAGCTGGATCCTGTCCCCTGTGGACAGGTATTCCAAGATAAAGATAATGACAAGATCAAGGAGGAGCTGAGTCCTGCTTGGATAAAAGATAAAGAGACCACACACTTCTCATTCTTAAGGTCAAGGAGACCTCCCCAACAACACATGCAGAAAGGCTCCTCGGGGGTCAAAAGGGATGGGGTACCACCCCATAAGGGGTGCCGTCAACGTTCCCATAGGCCTCTGCACTGGAATCCATCTTGGCAAAGTGATGCACACGCATACTGGGGAGGGTCCCAGGGCAGGTCAGGTGTGGAAAAAGAAGTAAGATAATTGGCCAAAGGTACAGAAAGACCCAGAAGAACTGCCCTGTATAAATGACTTAACCGTCTCTTTACTGCACTTCTCCTCATTAGAGAGGATGCCCACACCTTTTCTCTCCGGATGTGTATTTCTGCCTTGCTTCTGTCTTAAATAAACAAACGGTTTCTCTCTGTGCTCTCCCACATGTTGCGCTGTGTCTCTAATTATAAACTTTGTACCTGATTTTACAGTTTTGCCTCTTTGCAACATTATTGCTTTCACATGGGGCAAGAGCCAGGGGAACTTTGCTTCTAGCCTCTAGCCCCTGGTGGACTGGGGGCTAGGATGCCTGGTTTTCATCCAGGCTACTCAGCTCCAATTCCTGGGAAGGGAACTGAGATCCTGCTTCAAGTCACCACTCACTGCTCTCTCCACGAGATCATTTGTATTCATTGGCCTTTTCCCACATGGTTTATACCATAGACCTACGTCTTTTCTACTGCTGCTTTGCCATCACCATTTTCACATCTTCTAGTCATAACGTCTTCATTCCCAGCATTATCGCTTTTTGTTTCTTCTTCACTGCATTTCATCTTTGTTGGCCAATCCCCTCCTTCAATCATCCACTTTTGTAAAAAGGCACCTAGGTTAATCACTGGGAGGCAAGGAGGCAGCACAGGGACACCTTTGCTGACGGTGTATAAGCTGAAGGATGGGAGACACCAGGTGACTAGTCGGCCCCCCAGACTTGAAAGACATGGCGTGGTTGGTCACTGGTCATGATGTGCGTCTGTTAGTAGGTAGTTGTGGAGGGCTGCTTTATACAATTTCTTGTAATTAACAGATGGTGGTAACTGCAGGTCGAAGCACGTTACTGAGGGACTAGTATTGTTTAACTAAACGCTATGAACAGGTGAGACTTGTGCATGCTGGGACCATGCAAAGTGAGGGCTGTCTGGATAATGTGTTTCCTACCTTTAGGGCACAAGAAGGAAAACTTAACTTGGGATTCTCTGCTCTTGTTCTCACTTGGGTCTCTTCTCTTATCTCTAGGTAGTTTCTACCTTTTTCTCCCCACTTTTGTCATTTTCGTCTGTATTTTGAGTCTTGTAGTCCCTTTACCCCCAGTTCCCACTTCCTTAATTTGCTCGTCTTCCTGACTGCAGCTGGGGCACCAGGGAGTGATCAGACTCTCAGATGGACCCCCTCACTGACAGGCTGAGCAGACTGGACATGATCCCTGAAGAATGAAACAAGGGAGGCCAACTCTGAATTAGAGACACAAAGCATCGTCCAATCCAAAAAGCCAAGAGCTAGACACCATCGGGCATCGATGGGCTCTTTCCAGGAATCGTTGCTGTGTTTCTATTTGTAAACAAACACACGAAAAGGTACCACTCATCACTCTGCCGGGGAGAGTCATCACTCTGCCCTGCAGAGTCGTTCTAAACGCAGAACCAACAGATAGAAGGCTTTGTGCCACTTGCAAACAGATACAGCCCCCAAAAGCACTTTGCTTAATAGCTCCTCTCCTGCCTCCTTATAGGAGATCATGTAGATGGTTACTGCATGGACATGGAGACGGGGAGTGTATGGAAACATCTCATTCTCTCACTTGCTTGAGGTCGTGGTTCTCAAACTGTGGGCAAAATCACTGTTAGTGATGGATCTTATTAAATTGCAGAATCCATGACTTAACCCCTGGAAATACTAAGTCAGAATACAGGGAAATAGCGTCCAGGATCTGCCCTGTAACAAGTCCCCATCCTGTTACGCTCCCTAAACACTGCTCTAGGTGTTCTCTCTGAGGTCCACAGCAATGGCCAGTGCTGGGAACACTGTCACGAAACCCACGCCTGAGACCTGGACCAGTCTCATAGCTGAACTCCTCTGCTTTTAACAACGTCTTCCTCGTATATAAGGTTGTAATGACAGCCTTTGGGCCTTGGATCTGCTTTCTAGATATTTATCATTCAAATGTGCTTTGGTTAAAATAGTGACCCACTTGGGTGAGCCCCACCCAAGCGCCCGCAGCCTGTGGCTTCTCGTGTGGAGGGAATGAACATGTATCAGTGGGACTGGGCCAGTGTCCCAGAATCTGGCGCTTAACCTGGATTGTCAGGAGGCTCTTGTCCTGGTGGTAGGGTGACCAGGAGTTTCAGTTTTCTCAGGGCTGAGGGGGTTCCTGAGGCAGAGTTCTTTCCGTTTTAAAACCAGGAAAGTTCCAGGAAAACTGGGATATGGTCACCCTACACGGTAGCATTACTACACTCTAGCAGAATTCACCAGAGACTGAGAAACCACCATCCAATTTATTTAATTGTCAAACATGCGTTGATCAATCCATCACGGGAAAGTCTATTTGGGAAACCGAATTACTATCAAAAGTTTGGTTGGAGAGAACAGAATCAGAGCAAAGCAAGTGGGATGACCTTAAGCGAGAGGCTGGATGACCTGTGTAGTGCTGACAACAGCAAATTCTCAGACTCCAGCTGCGTGTCCAACAAGTCAGTTCAATTCTGACACCATCCACCTGGAATCAGCACTGACTCCACAGTCAAAGGTCCGGTCTCACAAGACTGCCCCCATGTCAGACATGAGTTGCAAGTCTCAGGGGCCCTACGCACATCTGCCCAATGGGCTGTAAATTTGAGGGATTCCCAGGACCCCCCTGCAGTTTTGATAATTCACTAGAATGACTCCTAGAACTCAGGAAAGTGCGACCATCATGGTTTTATTTAAAGGCTACAACTCACAAACAGCCAAATGGAAGATACATAGGCAAGCATGGGGGGTGGCAGGCACAGATTCCCATGTCCTCTCCTTCTGGGATTGGCATGCCACCCTCCTAGAACACTGATGTCTTAACCAACCAGGAAGCTCTCTTAGCCTCGTTGTTTCAGTGTTTTTATTAAAGTTTTATTATATGGGCACGATTGAGTAAATCATTCTCCAAGTGACTGAACTCAACCTCCAGCCCCTCTCCCAGGAATCCCGGGGGGTAAGGCTGATACTTCTAGCTCTCTAATCACGGAGTTGGTTCTCCTGGTGTCCAGCCCCCATCCAGAGGCTTTCTAGGGCAGCAGTCCCCAACATTTTTGGTGCCAGGGACCAGTTTCGTGGAAGACAGTTTTTGTACAGACCGGTGGCGGCAGGGGGTGGGGGGGGATGGTTCAGGCCGTCATGCGAGCGGCAGATGAAGATTTTCTCGCTCACCATTCACCTCTCACTGTGCGGCCTGGTTCCCAGCAGGCCACGGACCCGTTACTGGTCTGCGGCCCCGGGGGTTGGGGACCCCTGCTCTAGGGTCTCCCTCCACACCTAGGGCCAAGAGTCACCTCATTAGCATAAGCTCGGGTGTGATCCAAGGAGCTCACTGCAAATCACAAAAGACACTCTTATCAGGAAATTCTAAGGGTTTGGGGAGCTCTGTGCCCGGAACCAAGGACAAAAAACAAATGTGCTTTTTATTATGCCACACACCTGTAACACTGTTACACCTGTAATACTACACGGGCACAAGATCACTCCTGTCCGCCAGCGAGGGCATCCTTTCCAGCGTGGTGCTGGGACAGCACTCCGACTCAGTCCCCATGTTGCACATCCCATGTTGATGGGATGTAACAGATCTCCACCATGGCAGCTGGGAAGCATGGCCTTTGTTGCCCACCTCCCGGGCGCCCAGCTGCATGCAGCCAACAGGAACCCTGCCCTCTGTGCCCCACTGAGGCCCCCACAGGAGACAGCTCAGCCTCACAGCAGTGCTCTCAGGACATCGCTGAGTGTGGGCAATTTTTGGAAGCTGGATGTCATTGCTTTCCCTCTTGTCTCCACTCCTACTACTCCACATCCCATTTAGAGGCAATGTCTCTCTGACCTCATGCAGACCCTTCTCAGCACAGAAGTTTTCCAAATTGTAGTATTATTTATAATTGAGAAAAATTAGGAAACGAGCAAAAGGTTAAATAAGCTGTGATGAAATGCCCAATAAAGTATTTTGCAGCCACTGAAGGGATGTTTAACTTTTACTGACGTGCGAAATGGTTCACAATACAGTTTGAAGTCATATGTGTACGAAAAGGGCTGCAGGGGAAGAGCTGCTATCACTGGGGTGCTGAAATAAGAGTGGATTCTTATTTTCTTCTATGCTTTTCCTTCTTTTCTCCTACAATGACCATGCATAATTTTTATAGCTAAATATCTATATATAGAGATAGATATAAAATTTCCTTATAAAAAAAGGCAATACAATTAGAAATGTTCCTGCTTTGTCCCTTGCCTGGGCCTCCTCACACGATTTTACCTTTGATCCCTGGGCTTCTGACTGCTTCTCAAGCCCCTTCCAGAGCCGTCTCCCCTGAGTGTCTGTCACCGAGGTCCCCCTCTGCCCACGACATCTCCTCCTGGCCTCACAGCGACTGTCCTTCCTCCCCTCCCTGCCCCCATCCCTATGACCAAGCTAGCAAGCTTTCCTCAGAATCTCTTTCACTAAATCCTGCCACAGCAAGGAGCGCCATCAGAAGGAAGTTAGACACTTAAGGAGACGAATAAGTTAGCAGACAAAAATCCACTATCCGCATTTCATTATAGATCCATAAGTGTGTATGTGACCAGAATATCACATCACCCGCTGATAAACGATACCTTAGCAGCCCTGAGACCCACAGCAGAGTCACTTGCAAGATGACGTTATTTTCACAGGCAATTGTCGTCCTTAATTCCAGATCATGTTCAACAAGCCCTAAGTGAGCATCTATTGTGTGCCGGGCCCTGGGCCTGGAAAGAAATAATCCCATTTCATGTAATGACAGACGGTACACACTAAGTAAATGTGTGTTGAATAAGAACACAGTAAGAAAATACTGACCTGCGCAGAGACAAAGGAAAGACTACTGCCGGAATCTCCTGGGTATCTGATAACCTAAACCTTTCATGAAATGTCCAACGAATGACTCAGAGGTGTCGGCCTTCCCGTCTTCCATCCAGGGAAGTCCTCCCCTCTTTCTAGCTAACTCTATGCACCAGAGTTCAGGAGATCCAGCTCTTCTGAGCCCAAGTGACTGTTCAGGGTCCTTAGCAAGATCACACACCCTGAGACTTTTAAACATATTTAACGGCCGTGTGTTCTCCTGAGCCTTCATTTCTCTAAGTCACTGGTTCTCAAACAGGGGTGACAGCGAGGGCTCATCCCCCAGGGGACACTTAGCAATGTCTGAAGATATTGTTTGTCGTCACAACTGGGGAAAAGCACGCTGTGGCATCCGGTGGGTGGAAGCCAGGGATGCCGCTAAACACCTTGCAGTGTGCAGGACGGCCCCCAACGAAGAACAATGCAGCCCCAAGTGTCAAAAGGTCACTGCTGAGAAACTGGTCTAGGTGGCACACCCCGAGATGCCTGTGCAGTCACTCAGTTGACATATGAATTCACTCTATTTATCTAACATCCCCCGAAAATACACAGCCCAGAGCTGATCACTGTGTCCAGGGATGGTGCAATTGTAATAGGGAAGGACAAGTCTAACTCTATATTAGATCCGTTACTGTTACTTTAAACTTTGTATTCTGTTGCTTTTGCTTCCAGTTAAGAATGTAAGAATGTTGCCTATAGCCTGACATATACAGAATAGCCCATTCTGAGGGCTCTGGTCTTTAAAGGTGTAACACTTCCATTCATATAGAGAGAAAAAGTTGCAGAACAGAGAATAACACTTGTCTTGTTAGAGGTTTACCGATTCATCATGACCTGACCTATATGGACAGCTGCAAGAACAAAGGATTCTGACCCCAAGAAGTCTGCAACAACCAACCACACCTCTCCCTCACCTGGCCTTTAAAAATGCTTTCCTGAAATGCTTAGGGGAGTTTGGGGCTTGGGGGGCATGAGCCACCTGTCTCCTTGCATGGTCCTGCAATAAACCTTTCTCTGCTCCACACTCCAACACTTCAGTTTGTTTGGCCCCACTGTGAGTCGGGCCCACGAATTGCATTCGGTTACATGATAAGCGCTGAGGAGAACCCTCTGCTGGCCCCGCAGTCCCCACAGCAGAAGGCCAGTCCCTGGGGCTCAAAGGCGGGCCCAAGTCCACCGTGGTCTCTGCCCCTCTCGACCTGCTACACCTTGGGGGAGCTAATGAACCTCTCTACGCTTAGTATTCTCATCTTTAAAATAGTTGTAAGTAGTGAAACATAGTGATAAAGTAGGAAATAGTACCCTCATCTTTGGGGGGATTGGGAGGATTAATGAAACGAGCTGTGGGATGCACTTCATGCACGTGCTGGGCACCTTGAGGGGCTCAGGCAGCGCTGGCCGGGGATGGTCATGCGTGGTCTACCTCAAGGGTTTAAACTTTTCTTTTAGGGGTTGTTTATTTCTAAACTCAACTACCCAAATAGAGATTTGAAGGCTTTCAAACCCTCCTCTGTGTCTCTCAGGAAGCACCTTTCTGTTTTTCTCCATTTATTCATTCTAATGTCACCAGAGTCCCTACTGGGCACCACCCCTGTCTTCACTTCCTGCCCTCCTACTATTCAGCGAGGGGGCTGCACCTGAAATCTCTTAGATCATTCACAGTCACTGAAGAGAAATTCATTTTCCCAAGCCAAAAGAGAGGAGGTAAACAAGAAAAGATACAGAATACCCTTCCTACGATAACCCTTGACGTATACACTGACTTACAGCCCACAAAGTACTTCATATCCATTATCTCATTCTGTTTGTTTTCCCCAATTGGCCTCTGGCTGCCACCGGGAGCCGCCCAGAGAGTGGATACCCTCATTCCCACCTTTACTATGACTCATCCCAGACAAACAGCAATGGCCACTCATTCATGGAGTCAATAATGCTGCCGCTGAGCCAGCCAGGAAAATGTCAAGGCTTGGAATCCCCTCTCTTTTGCAAATGATGCCCTGCTGGTCCCTCCACCTGTCAGTTGTGACAAGGAATACATGCCATGGCTGCTGCTCAGGGGCAAGTGCTCCCAGACATTTGGCCGTTTAGAGGGAACTGTCGGGCTATAGATAAAGCCAAGTGAGAACAGGGAGAGGTGGTGTCAAAGGCAGCCTGAGTCCCAAGCTTTCTATGCTAGAAAACTGAGGCTGCTGGCTGACTTCACACATGAATTGAAGGCTTAGCATGGGGTGGGTATAGGCCTGCATCTCACAGCTGCCATGACTGTGTCAGGAAGCAGGAGAGCATGCAGAGTGAGCTCAGGAGTCTGAGCTCTGAGAGGACCCTAAAAAGCAGGAGGATCCTCTCTGTGCAGTGGAGGTATAGACAGCCCAGACTGAGCCAGGACTCGGCAGGAGGGATCTCTCTCTGCGGGGTCACAAGGGGTCTGCGTGTTTTTAGAATATGATCTCCTCAAAGCAAGGTCTCCTCTGCATCTTCTACAAAAGCACCATCTCACCCACAGGGGCTGCTCCTCTCTCTCGCCCTCCCATCATCACTGACTGTGGGTGATCCCAGAAGGCATACAGGACTGAAAGTAAAGCAAAGAAGGCAAAGAAGTAACAAAAGAGGAAGAGAAATGTCATAACTTGGCCAGACTCTTTCATGGCATGCTTAGCTGGACAGGAACAGGGCAATTACGGGCAACCAGTGATCCTGAAGTTCTGGGAGAATGGGGCCTGGGACCCTCGCTGGCTCCAGAAGAGGTGGCCAGGCAGCCCAGGGGCTGCAGGCGTTGAGGGCCACAACAGTCTGTCCAAACTGGGAATGGCTGGAGCCAAAGCAACAACTCAGGGTGACAGGCTCCACTGGCGGGGGCCGGTGGGTGTGAGAAGTTACTTGAGAGCCAGAAGGGCAGGGATCATGTTCCAGGAGCTCCATCCAGATGGCACAACCCCAGTACATCCACCAGCAGGAAACGCCAGGAGGATGCCAGGACCCTATCACACAGGCTGGAGCAGAGGAGGACTCCAGTTCCGGAATGGCGGGAAAGGAGGTTCTGGATATCAGACCAAGTACTGCCTTGTCCCAGAGGGAGGGGAACCACTGCCTTCCCAGGGACCGGCTGAGAAGGGTGCCCCCGGGGAGTAATGTCCCTCCCCCTCTCTAGGGTTCTTCTCTTCCTGGCTCCGTCCCATGGGGGGAAGAGTGGTCTGTCTGGTAGAAGGAAGAGCCAGGTGTCCACTTCGGCAGGAAGAGCCCAGCTCCCACTACTCTCCCTTGGTGGTCTCTGCTCACCTATGTGTGGGGCGGTCCTGATCAGCTTAGCAACTGGCTGGGCTAGTGTCCACTCCACCACATCTACAGGTGGCCACAGATGGCAGGAAACCCCGTGTTGGCCTCAAGCGCAAGCCCCCAGAGCTGGCCTTAAACAGAGAGCGCTGAAGAAGCTCCTCTCTCGACCCCATCCAGACCCTTGTGCTCATTTCTCAGCTGGTGGGAGCCCAAAGAGAGGCGCTGAGTCCCCAGCAGCTGCAGAACCGGCTCTTCCCAGGAAGAGGGCAGCGTGGCCCGTCAGGGCTTTGTAGGGGGGCCAGCATCTCAGTCTCGCCGCAGGGACTGGTTCAGTTTGAGGGAACCAGGAGGCTTTGCCCTGAGTCTGTGCATCTGGTCCTGAGCCCTGTTGGCAGCAAAGATTTGGGCCCTGCCTCTGAGGGAGCCAGCTGTGTGGACCTGGGGACAGCAGAGGCAAACGGAATAAGCCAGAAGGAGGGAGAGAGAGAGAGAGAGAGAGAGAGGGAGGGAGGGAGAGAGAGGGGAAGCCAACCGAGTTCATGGGTAGGGGATGGGGCTGCCTGTCAGGGAAAGAAGGCACCGCCCCCCCCTCCTCCGCCAGCTCCCACCTCGGTTCGTGCTGCCTGAGCCCATTTGCTGAGGGGCCCAGGAGGCTTTGTCTGAACCACCATCACCACCGGTTTCGCACGCTAAACTGCCGGTTCATCACAGGACCCGGTTGGAGGAGAAAGGGAGGAGCTGACAGCTTTGACTGAAGTTGGAACTTTTTATTATTACATATATTCTAGACTAGAGATTCGAATTTCTGAATTGAGACTGTGTTTGGAACTTAAAGTGACCACAGGACTTTTTATTATTCAAGTGTTAGCAGAAAATTCATGCACCATCCCAAGTTTTTACCCAGGAAAGGAACTTCCACAGCCGAACAAATTTGAAGAGGAGACTGGAGTACAAATATAAAGATATCTCCTGGTTGTATCACAGGACCGCTCCTTATTCAAGGCCCATTTATGACTATAGAGTTGGTCTTTGGGGTTGGAAGAGAGTTTCTTTTCGTATTATTTGGGTTCACACACTTTGAGGGGAGAATGGGGATGGGTGGAAGGTAAAGGCTCTAGGAGGTGAGAGAGAGGTTGCATTTTTTATTGAATCCTGCAGAAGTGCCTAGTTTGGCCTCATTTTAAAAAAAAAAACAACACCTTGAGGAAACTCCCTCGTGGGGGCATTCTAGGCTTTATCAGACTCTAAGAGGTAAGGGCTCAGTTATTCCCGTTCAATAGAGAGATGCCTGACACCATGGGCGACCGTCTCAAGAAGTCAGTCCACCTTAAGGGAACCACGATGGAGGAAGGAAGTAAAAGCCACCCGGGCCCCGCCCAGGTGTCAGTCCGCCAATGTGAGCACTAACGGCACGGTGCTGCAGGGGCGGGGCAGGGGCGGGGCAGGCTGCACGGAGCAGCGGCTCTGGGGACCATGGGATCAGCTCAGGCCTGTGGTCCTGGAGGCGAGCCATCGGCCAACCCACCAGGCTGATTCTGAATCCAGCCCAGCTTTCCCAGAGCCCAGCAAACTGTACATGTCATGGGCCACTAAGACCTTCTCTCGTCCCTGCTGCCGGCCCGCACCGCCGAGGGCCATCCCAGCAGCCTCAGGGTGAGGCCAGCTCAAGTGCACGGGGTCCTGGCAGCTAGTTCTTCAGCTCAGCAGGGCCACTTCCTGCAACAACTCTCCTCTCTGTGCTGTGGCTGCACAAGCAGAAACAGAGAGGCTCCCTGAGAGACAGGGATTTGTTGATTTCAGACCTCCTCTGCACCGTTCTCTGCTCCAAGTGCAGCCAAAGGGGAGCTGGCAAGCCCTCGTGATCTGGCAGCCAGAAGCCTTCTCGGGAAAGCACGGCCCCAGTGGGCTCGACCCTGCAGCTGGGTTTGCCCATAGGAACCCTGCAACCTGGAACTGGGCTCCGGCAGGGATTTACGGGACACGGGATAGCGATTTCTAAAGTCATAAGGGGCTCGCAGCAGGGGGTGGCTGGTAGGGCACAGTTCTCTGTAAATCGCAATGTAGAAAGTTTACGGAGTTGCACATCAAAGAGGGAACTATAGTTTAGTTTTGTGATACCATAATA
Source organism: Neophocaena asiaeorientalis asiaeorientalis (assembly GCF_003031525.2). NCBI lineage: Eukaryota > Metazoa > Chordata > Mammalia > Artiodactyla > Phocoenidae > Neophocaena > Neophocaena asiaeorientalis. The sequence continues at coordinate 982,532 of NW_020175321.1, read as the reverse complement.
GACATGGGACCCAGAGTCAATTCTCACTCTGTCTCTCTGTCTCTGTCTCTGTCTCTGCCTCACCCCCCTGCCCCCACCAATTCAGTGTAAATAAATGTACATGGTTTTACAAGTCAAATGTTACTAAAGGCTAGTAATAGAAATCATCAGTGCCCTGCATGTCCTTCATCCTCTCCAAGCTCCCCCTCAGAAGCATGTCCTCTCAAATCATCTAGCTTTTCCCCTTTTTTTTTTTTGTTTTTTTGTTTTTTGCGGTACACGTGGCCTCTCCTGTTGCGGAGCACAGGCTCCGGATGCGCAGGCCCAGCGGCCATGGCTCACGGGCCCAGCTGCTCCGCGGCACGTGGGATCTTCCTGGACCGGGGCACGAACCCGTGTCCCCTGCATCGGCAGGCGGACTCCCAACCACTGCGCCACCAGGGAAACCCTTCCCCTTTTTTAAACCTCATTTTTTTTTTTTTTTTTTTTTTTTTAAATTTTTTGGCCACCAGCGCGGCATGTGGGATCCTAGTTCCCTAAGCAGGGATCAAACCCATGCCCCTTGCAGTGGAAAGACGGAGTCTTGACCACTGGACCACCAGGGAATTCCCATTTTTTATTTTATTTTTTTAACCACTTCATTTCTAAATAATCTGTCTACACTGCTGAATCCTAAATTGTCATTTGGAGACATTGCCCACTGACCCCATACTGTGGAAGCTGAAGACTTAGCTCTCCTGTTTCGTCTCAGCCCTCCTTCCCCACCTCTCCCAGCACGGTTATGGCACTATCTTTAACTAAATCAATACACAGGGCTTACGTGACTATGACTATAAAATATGATTCCCTCTTGAGACAAAAAGTTCATTATGATCACACTTTCTTCCTCCTGCAATTCTTTCTTTTCTCCCGGAGTTAATCTTTGCTCTGTTTTTTCATTTGTCAAATTTTCTATGTTCCCATAGTTACTTTTGCCCCCGAATAATCCAAAATCAGTAACAGTATCTATATACACTCAAGTACACAGGTTCTGTTCTTCACTCTTGCTGGCGAATTCCTCCCAGAAAGCTCCGACCCCTGAGCCAGTGTGGAGGCTCCTACCCAAGACGTCCCCTGGCCGTTCCCATGTAGAATCATCTGTTATCTAGGTGACATGCCACCTTCCTCTTTCTTGATTAATTTCCTTCTTCTGCTGAAGCACATATTCCTAAGGAAAGTGCATAGAAGGTAAAATATTTGAGCCTTTGGTTTTCTGAAAATGTCTTTCTCTTACAGTTTCTCTTGATTAATAGTTTGCCTGAGGATAGACTTGTGGCTGAAAGTCATTTTCCTTGAGAATATTGAAGGCATGTGTCGTTATTTTCTTTAGTTTTGCTATTCGGAAGTTCAACACTATTCTGATTGCAAATCCTTCATCACACATGCACTCATACACACACACTCACACGCCAGCCACACCGGGAAGCTTTTAGAAGTTTTCTCTTTATTCCAGGTAATGCTACATGACAATGTGACACTGTTCTAGAAATTCATCACAGGGGGCCCTGTGTGTTCCACTTTCAACGTAAACTTCTGCCCCTCGATTCTGGAAGATTTTTTTTAATACCACAGTTTTGATAATTTCCTCTCCACCAGCATCTCTGTGCTTTGCTCCTATAGTTTCTCTTTATCAGATGTTGAAACTTCCAGACTGTGTCTCTAACATCTCTTTTTCCACTTGCCATGGGTTTGTTTTTGTTGTCCCTTGTCAGTTCTTCGGAATATTTCCTGAACTTTATCTTCCAACCCTGTTAATGAAGTTTCTATATTCATATTCCATTTCTCAAACCCTAGTTTTAATTTCCATGAGGTCTTTTGCAGGCCTTGGAGATATTAAGAAGTTGGGGTTTGTTGTTGTAGGGTTCCACCTCCTGCATTATCAGTGTTTTCTCTGGACCCCTTTTTTCTATTGATTTCCCTTTTTTGCTCTCTTGGATATTGACAACTTCCCTCAAACATTGGTTTCTATTAAAAATTCAGGTACCATCTCTGGTATAAAGCAGAAACTAACACACCATTGTAAACCAATTATACTCCAATAAAGATGTAAAAAAAAAAAAAGATAATCGATTTGGGGATCTTGAGTTCTATAGTAGAGACTATAGTTAATACCATTTTGTATACAGTAGATCTTAAATGTTCTCATTATAACAACAACAAAAAAATGGTAATTATGTGAGGTGAAGGATGTGTTAACTAACTTGATTGTGGTAATCATTTTGTATATCTAAAATCATCACATTGTACACCTTAAACTTATTCAATGTTATATGTTAATTATATCTCAATAAAACTGGAAAAAAGATAAAGTCTAAAGCAACAACAAAAAAAATAAATAGTCTATTTTGTCTTATAGTATTCTAAAAAAAAAATTCAGGTACCAAAAACCTGATAGTAAGATGTGTATGTGTGGCGGGGCTTGGGCATAAGTCTGTCCACAAGGAGGGTAATGACAATCCATGTTTTCCAACGGAGGGGTCCCCAAGTGTCAGCCACTGTCTGCCTGGAGAGAGGTCTTTTCCTCTTCTCTCCTACCTAGAGATGGCAGGGGGAGCAGAGTGCAGATCCGACTGTCAGCCTTTGACCAGGAGCTGAGTGAGGGTCCACAGTTCCTTCTGCTTCCCCTACACCCCACCCTCCACTCCCCTCTCTGTCTGGGGTCCCCGGTCAGCTTTTCCAGATATAAACCCCCCATCTCTCCCTAGGTGGAGGGAGACGGGAGAGGAGGCATGGGGTTAACATGCTGTGTGCAAACTTCCTTGGAATCCCACTCCAGGCCTCACCCCTGTTTTCTTTGGGACTTTGCACTTTCCAAGTCCTGAGGCTTTTTCAGGACTTGCGCAAATCATTTCATTTTTCAAGTGTATAAGAAATCTTATAAATATGTTCATTTCTTAAGTTCTGCCTTAGACACTCAAGCTAAGGCTTCTTTTTTTTTCTTTCTTTTTTTTTTTTGCAGGACGTGGGCCTCTCACTGCTGTGGCCTCTCCCGTTGCGGAGCACAGGCTCCGGAAGCGCAGGCTCAGCGGCCATGGCTCACGGGCCCAGCCGCTCGGCGGCACGTGGGATGTTCCCGGAACGGGGCACGAACACGTGTCCCCTGCATCGGCAGGCGGACTCTCAACCACTGTGCCACCAGGGAAGCCCAGGCTTCTTTTAATCCACTGAATCGGCAACTGCCCTGTTTTCCATCCTGGAAAAAAAATTTGTTGAAACTTAACAGCTGTTGCCTATTTTCCCAGCCTCTTTTTTTTTCTTGTAGGTTGTACTTTTTCCTTCAGAGTTTTTGGATGATGAGGAAATTGACTGTGGTTAGTCTGCTCTGTTTTCGGACTCTGTCCTGAGAATCAGTCAAGGCTCTGCTATTTATTAACAGTGGGGTCTTGGGCAAGTTATTTGATACTCTAAGCCTCAGCTCCCTCATCTGTAAAACTGTGACCAATGCCTGTCGTACACAGGTCACGGTTCTCTTCTGGTGATTAAATGAAATAATGTAAATGTATAAATCCAAGGAATCCACTAAAACTGTTAGAACCAATAAACAAGTTCAGCAAGATTGCAGAATACAAGATCAATATACAAAAATTTGTTTTATTTCTATACACTATTAACAAACCACTCTAAAATTAAGAAAACAACTTAATTCACAATAGCATGAAAGAGAATAGAAATATGAGGGATAAATTTGATAAAAAGAAGTGCAAAACTTGTATACTGAAAACTACAAAACATTGTTGAAAGACGTTATCTAAATAGAGGAAAGGGCATGCCATGATCATAGGTTGGAAGTGCTGACATTGTTTAGATGGCAACACTCCCCAAATTGATCTATAGATTCAACACAACCCCTATCAAAATCCCAACTGGAATTTTTTTGTGAAAATTGACAAGTTGCTCCTAAAATTTTTATGGAAATACAAAGGGATTCAGAATAGCCAAAAACAGTAGTGCAAAAGAACAAGGAAGGAGGCCTTACACTTTCTGATTTCAAATTTTACTACAAAGCTACAATAACCAAGACTGAGGTACTGACATAATGATAGACATGCACACCAGTGGGATAGAACTGAGAGTCTAGAAATAAATCTTTACATTTATGGTCAATTGATTTTTGACAAGGGTTCCAAGACCACTCAATGGGAAAAGAATAAACTTTCAACAGATAGTACAGGGACAGCTGTTTATCCACACGCAGAAGAATGAAGTTGTACCTCTTACTCACATAATGCACATAAATTAACTCAAAATGGATTATAGACCTAAAGGAAGAGTTAAAACCATTAAATTCTTAGGTGAAAATATAGGAGTAAATCTTTGTGACTTTGAGTTAGGCAGTAGTTTCTTAGATAAGACACCAAAAGCACAAGCAACAAAAGGGAACAGTAGGAGAAAAAAAAAGAAAACAATAGATAAATTGAACTTCATAAAGATTAAAAATTCGAAAAAAAAAAAAAAATTCGGTGCTACAAAGAATAGCATCAAGAAAATGAACAGACAATCCATAGAATGGGGAAGATATTGGCAAGTCTATAAAGGACATACATTCAGAATATATAAAGAACTCTTACCAAGCAATAATAAAAAGATAACTAACCCAATAAAAAATGGACAAAGGATCTAAATAGATAATTGTTCGAAAAAGGTATGCAAAAGACCAATAAGCATATGAAAAGATACTCAATATCATTAGTCATTAGGGAAATGCAAGTCAAAAGCACAATGAGATACCGCTTCACACCCACCAGGATGACTGTGGTAAGATTAAAAACCATATATTTGGTCTTTGCCCTTGATTCTTGGCATAGGGTTCCTAAACTCGTTGGAATTTCTTGAGTGGTAGGGTGCCTTTGTTACTCAAAATGAGCCCCTTTTGACCACATCTGAATCTATGTTAATATGGTGGCTCTTTGTGGGCCCTTAGGTAGCTTCAGGATGGGGGCTTGCTGCCAGAGAAGCCAACCACATGATCAGAAACTTAGGACCATCAGCCCCAACCCTGGTTCTCTAGGGAAGGGAGATGGAGATTGAGTTCAATCACCAATGGCCATTGATTTAATCAATCGTACCTAGTCAATGAAACTTTGATAAAAACACTGAAACAAAGAGGATAAGAGAGCTCTGGAGTGTGGACCATGTTAACACGCTGGGGGTGTAGCACACCTGGAGGGGGCAGGAAGCATTGCACCCCATCCCCACCTCTTGCCCTATGCGTCTCTTCCATTTGGCTGTTCCTAAGCTGGATCCTTTAAAATAAAACTGTCATCATAAGTATAGACTTAACTTCTCCTGAGTTCTGTGTTATTTTAGCCAATTATTGCACCTGAGGTGAGGTCATGGGAAACCCTGAATTTGTATTCAGCTGAACAGAAGTGCCAGTGGCCTGGGAGCCCCATTTGCAGCTGGTGTGTGAAGGGGAGGTGGTCTTATGGGACTGAGCCTTTAAACCTGTGGGGTCTGTGCTGACCCCAGGTACTTAGTGTCAGAACAGAATTGAATGGTAGTGGAACCGAGTGGGACCCTGTGGGGCTCCTGGGCATGGAAGCCTTTCTGTGTCCCCCATTTCTTGAATACAGGAAATAGCCTTCATTCAGCCTCCATGACCTTCCCTGTGTTCTAAAGGGCAGGTTCAAACCAGTGCTAATCAGGGAAGGAAGGGGATGCAGAGACACGGAAGAGCAGTCAGGAAACAATAGTGCAGCCTTCGGGCAGGGTCCTGGTTCCCCCTCAAGGGATTCATGTAACAATATCTTTGAGCTGTTTTGCAGATACTGAAACCCTCACTAAATGGAAGATGTTAACTACTTGATGAAACATTCTTCACTCCAGAGAGAAGGTCACAGTTCTATAAACTCAAGAACCACAGAAGCCTACCACAACACCACCTGTTGCCAGATGATCTCTGGATTGAAGGAATGGGGGCCCTGCACGTACCCTGATCCTTATCAGCAACCCCAACCCTGGACTATAAGACTCCTCACAAAGCAGCTCCACCCCGCTGGGTTGAGACACACAGTGTTGAGGGCGTTAGCCTGCTATAGCCCCCTTTGCCTGGCAAAGCAATAAAGCTCTTCTTTTCTTTTCTTTCTTATGAGTTTATTTATTTTTGACTGCGTTGGGTCTTCACTGCTGCGCACGGGTTTTTCTCTAGTTGTGGCGAGCGGGGGCTACTCTTCGTTGTGGTGTGCGGACCTCTCATTGTGGTGGCTTCTCTTGTTGCAGAGCATGGGGTCTAGGCGTGTGGGCTTCAGTAGTTGTGGTGCACGGGCTTCATTGCTCCAGGGCATGTGGGTTCCTCCGGGACCAGGGCTCGAACCCATGTCCCCTGCATTGGCAGGCAGGTTCTTAACCACTGTGCCACCAGGGAAACCCAAGCTATTCTTTTCTACTTCACCCAAACTCTGTCTCTGAGATTCAATTCAGTGCCAGTGTAGAGGCCGATTTTCAGTATCAGTAGGACACCCAGTTGAAGTCAGAAAATTGGAGAATTGGTTTTTTGTTTGGAAAACAATGTCTATGATTTTAAAAAAAGAATAGCAAGTGTTGGTGAGGGTGTGGAGAAATTAGAACATTTTACATTGCTGATGGGAACGTAAAATAGTACAGCCGCTTTGAGAAACAATCTGGCAGTTCCTCAAAATATTAAACACATATATGACTCAGCAATTCTGCTCCTGGGCGTATGTCCAAGAGAAATGAAAATATAGATCCACCAAAAATCTTGTACATGAATGCGTGCAGCAGCATTATTCATAATAGCCATAAAGTAGAAACAACCCAAACGTTCATCAACTGATGAATGGACAAGTAAAATGTGGTCAATTCATTCAATGGACATTATTCAGCAATAAAAAGGAATGAATAACCGACAGGTGTTACAACATGGATGAACCTCAAAAATGCTACGCACTTACGTGAAAGAAGCCAGTTATAAAAGACCTTATACTGTATGATTCCATTTATATGTAATGTCCATAGAGATAGAAAGTAGATTAGTGGGTACCTAAGTCGGGGGATGTGGGGTGATGGGAACTGACTGCTAATAGGCATAGAGTTTATTTTTGGGGTGAAAAAATGTTCTAAAATTAGATTGTGCTGATGACTACACAACTTGGAGAATATACAAAACCATTGAGCTGTACACCTTACATGGGTGAATTGTACGGTTATGTGTTATCTGTCAACAAAACTGCTTTCAAAAAAGCAGTTTGCAAATTATAAAATTAAATATAAAACCCAATTTTTTACTTAATATTATTAGTAGTGGTAAAGCAGAATATAAACACTGGGAATCATTTCAGCCACTAGTCTTAATTATTATTTGACATTTATTTCTCAGCTGCCCTATATGTAGGTCACTGTTCAGAACTTCAGTTTCACAAATGAAAGCAGCTGGTCCTGAGGAAGCTGCTTCAAACTTTATGGATCTGCCCGGATGCAGAAAGGCTGTGATTGGGGGCGACCAACATTTAGGATCATCTGTGTATGTGGTCCCCAAAAAAGCTCCTGTTTGAACCAAATTTGATGTCTTTAACGGTCCGAGAAAACCCTCTACTGACTAGAACAGCATTGTTTCACATCTCAGAAATCAAAGGCTCGAGTTCCAGTAGAAATGCTGTTCTCAGAGCCACTTGCCATTAAACTTTCAGCTCAATTTCCTGAAGAATCATCAGAGCCACAGGATGGAGAAAGTAATCATTCTTCTAGAGTCACGGCAGTAATAGGCAGGAAGGGCTGCTGCTACTAAATTCTCAAGCACGAGCCTGAAAGCATCTCACAATAGCTCACCTGCTTGATGATTAAAATTTGAAGTGGCGTTGGATGGAGGAAAGGAGTGGGTCAGTGTGAGCTCGGGGCATTGATGTTCTGCAGCCTTGTAGGAAACGCAGGCAAGCAAAATGAGCAAAAGGCCACTTTCTTCACATGTGGCTGACATGCTTCCCGTATATATGTGTGTGTGTGCGTGAAAGTATATCATTTTATAAAAATGAAATACTGTGGCGAATACAGTTCTGTAGCCTGTGTTATTCACTCAGCAGTATGTTATGAAAATCTACTGACATCATTTAAAAGGAGTCAGGGGGTTGCAATGCATTCTACCGTATAACAGTACCTTCACTTTTTTTTTTTTTTTTTTTTTGGGTCGCGGGCCTCTCCCTTTTTTGGTCTCTTCCCGTATATATGTGTGTGTGTGCGTGAAAGTATATCATTTTATAAAAATGAAATACTGTGGCGAATACAGTTCAGTAGCCTGTGTTATTCACTCAGCAGTATGTTATGAAAATCTACTGACATCATTTAAAAGGAGTCAGGGGGTTGCAATGCATTCTACCGTATAACAGTACCTTCACTTTTTTTTTTTTTTTCTTTCGGTACGCGGGCCTCTCACTGTTGTGGCCTCTCCCGCTGTGGAGCACAGGCCCCGGATGCACAGGCTCAGCGGCCATGGCTCACGGGCCCAGCCACTCCACGGCATGTGGGATCTTCCCGGACCGGGGCACGAACCCGTGTCTCCTGCATCGGCAGGCGGACTCTCAACCACTGCGCCATCAGGGAAGCCCTAACAGTACCTTCATTTTACCAATCTCCTCTGATCGGATATTTAAGATTGAAGCTGGGTTTGGTCATTTACTATGATAAACAGCTCTTCCGTGGAGTGCCCCAATATTCATTCCCACAGTGGTCCCTGGTGTCCTCTGGTAGCTGTTTTTACATCATAGGAAGAAGGGTACAATTCTTCTTGCAGTGCTTAGCTGTAATAAAGTTTTGTGCTGGCATCAGACACAGACACCTGGGCAGCTGGTCAGGAATTCAGGCAAGATGTCTAAGAAATAGGCACAGGACGACATTCATTGAGAGCCAAGCATGTTTCAGACACTTTCTAAAAGGTCACATCCCAACCCCTCGCTTTATAGAGGAGGAAACTGAGGCCCAAAGTAAACTGCAGAGCTTCTCGCTTTATCTGACACCAAAGCTCAAGAAAGGATGAACATGTGAGAGCTCTGGGCAGGTGGGAGATGGACTGAGGCCCAAGGGCTAAAGGCAGCTGTGGCCAAGGAGGGGCCCCGTGATCTGCCTGGAAAAGCTAGGCCACCAGCCCTCTTGAGAGCTCACGGGTTTCCTGAGCCTTAGGCCCCTGCAAAGTGTTTACACGCTCATATGTTTGGGGAAAATTTTCCAAATTAACATAATTTTTGCTCCTTTTCTTAAAGAGACTCCCATCATTGTTTCTACTTGAAGGCCCGCAAACTCCATGGAGGTGCTGGAGTCGAAACTGTTCACCCAACAGCGAGCAGGGCCCTCAGGCTGGGGCTGCAGGAGGGACCCCCCCCCAAAGAGGCGCTTCATTCACCCTGCTGGTCCATGTCACAGTCTGAGCTTGACTATCCCGTCCCCCTCAGCAAAGGGGCTACAGACTTTCAGGTTCTGGCTTTCTATAGATTCTCCTGGCAGTTCATACCCAGCTGTAAGGACAGACTCCACACACCTTTGAAAAGACCCCAAACAGCCAGCACATCATGTTCTCAAAGGGAGCTGGGCTCCTGATCCTGAATTCAACAGTAAATTTTGGCAGAGAAAAAGGATTGAGAAGAATTTTTTTTTTTTTTTTTTTTTGCGGTACGTGGGCCTCTCATTGTTATGGCCTCTCCCGTTGCGGAGCACAGGCTCCGGATGCGCAGGCTCAGCGGCCATGGCTCACGGGCCCAGCCACTCCGTGGCATGTGGGATCTTCCCAGACCGGGGCACGAACCCGTGTCCCCTGCATCGGCAGGCGGACTCTCAACCACTGCGCCACCAGGGAAGTCCAGAAAAGAATTTTTAATTTCACATTACCGAAACTCCTGGCTTCCAGATGGCTGATGCTCACAGGTAAAGTCCATCCAGGTGGCCACCTTGTGGATTTCTTCCCTTGAGAAACATAGGACATCTCTATGGCCCTCCTTAACTGGGCATGAAAAAGTTGCCCTTTTAGCTTCTCGTAATGAGAGATTGTCATAGGTTGTTTGAGAAAAACTTTAGCTGCAGTTGGCAAAGATTTCTGAATTCAAATGAAAGTAATCACAATCGATCCTTTTGAAGACAGAGATTTTATTTTTAACCAGTATGC
>NW_020175321.1:954239-972253 GCF_003031525.2 Neophocaena asiaeorientalis asiaeorientalis | reverse complement strand
AACCCTCACTGTTTTAGCTCACACTCCCGTGTGGCGGCAGAAAGGCTGGGTGCTCAACAGCGCTGTACAGGCGGCGCTTCTCTCCTTGCATCTGCAGGGTGTGGGCACGTCACGGATATCAGTGCCCCCTGAGGGTCACACAGGCAAAGCGGCTCTGCTCACGCCACAGAAATGGTGTTTGTGTAATAAACAAATAAGTTAATTAATTAATTAAAGTTAAAAATTAACAAATTAAAAATTTTTTTAATTTAAAAAACCCACAACATTGTAAATCAACTCTACTTCAATAAAAAAATGAGGGACAGGCTTCCCTGGTGGCGCAGTGGTTGAGAGTCCGCCTGCCAATGCAGGGGACACAGGTTCGTGCCCCGGTCCGGGAAGATCCCACATGCCGCGGAGCGGCTGGGCCCGTGAGCCATGGCCGCTGAGCCTGCGCGTCCGGAGCCTGTGCTCCGCAGCGGGAGAGGCCACGACAGTGACAGGCCCGCGTACCACAAAAAAAAAAAAAAAAAAAAAAAAAAAAAAAGAGGGACTTCCCTGGTGGTCCAGTGGGTAAGACTCCGCACTCCCAATGCAGGGGACCTGGGATCGATCCCTGGTCGAACCAGGGAACTAGATCCCACATGCCGCAACTAAGACCCAACGCAGCCAGAAACAAATAATAAAATAAATATATAAAATTTTTAAAAAATTTAACTTTTACAAATAATAAAATGAAACCCCACAACATTGTAAATCAACTATACTTCAATAAAAATAAATAATTTTTTTAAAAAAGCTATTTGTGGAAGGATGGAAGTCAGAGTCATCCACCGAAGCAGCACGAGGGCAGTGCCTGGGGCACGTGCAGGTAGGATCCAGGCCTCATGGTCCCTGTGTTCTCGTGGGGCCTGGTGGCTGCACAGCCTGGGGGCGTGGAGCCCTGAACTGGGTTCCAATGGTGGCTCGGGGCAGCGGGGGCGGGTACATCGTGACGTAGCGGGCTTTCTCACCACGGGGATCAGGAGCCGGGTGGACCCATTCAGTGTGTTGGCCCACTCAGCAGGGCAGTGAAGATGCCTTCCCTGTATCACTGTGGATGGGGAAGTCTGAGCTCAGGGCCTCAGCGCTGGAAGCTGGGGCTAAGATTCAAACCAGTTCTGCATGATTCCAAAGGCTTGCCCCGTGGCCATCTCCTCCAGCCACATGGACTGTCCTCTCAGGGAGGCCACAAGATCAAAATGCATAAGCAACAGGAAACATTGACGCCCACAAGTGACAGGCCTCAGGGAAGGGAGAGCTGTGGGCCTGGACGCAGTGTGGAAGGGGCATTCACGTGGGTTTGAACGAGCAGGAAAAAGCATTCTTTCCCCCATAAGAACACAGGTCCCCCTCAACAGAGGAGCCACAGACCCACCCTAGCTGCAAGAGTGTGGGTGGGATGTGTTTGGCTTGGTGTCTGGTGACAAGAAGGATGGAAACGAAGGGGCAGAGACTGCCAGGCTCTGTGTGTTTGCTTCCTGGAGCTGCTGTAACAAAGCACCACACACCAGGGGCTCCACAACACACAGCTAGTGTCTCCCACTTCTGGAGGCTGGACGTCCGAGATCAAGGTGTCTGCAGGGCCAGTTCCTCCAGAGACCTCTCTCCTTGGTGTGTAGAGGGCTGTCTTCTCCCCATGTCCTCACACTGTCCCTCCTCTGTGCTTGTCGGTGTCCTAATCTCCTCTTCTTATAAGGACACCAGTCAGGTTGGATGAGGGTCCACTCCGATGACCTCATTTTACCTTAATCACCTCTTGAACAGCTCTGTCTCCCAACACAGTCCCATTCTGAGGTCCTGGGGGTTAGCACTGCAGCTTTCTGCTGTAACACAAAGTACAGATGGGCTCCACGAGTGGCTGATGGGGCACCAGTTCCAGGGGTCACTATCGTAGGGGACACCAAGGGCTGGAGCTCACCTGTTTACCCTCTCCCGACACAAGTGTTTGTAGCTGCACATGGTGTCCTGACCCCACAGGATGCATGGGGCAGCTTTGCAGAAGGGGCCTCGCCCTGAAGGTAAACGGGGTGATGCTCTGTGCTCCAGACCTCTCTAGGCCCGGACACACCTTCCCCACCCAGCTTTCACAGGCTCCGGACTGCAGCAGAGAAGACCCAGCGATGCCCTTGGAACCTGGGCATGGAGCCTCACTGGGCACTTGGCAGGTGTGTCTTCCATGGGAGCTGGTTTCAGGAGGTGGGGGGGAAGGAAGCCAGGGCTTCCCGGGCCACAGACCGTCCGGTGCTAGAGCACCGGCTTTCTCACTGATTCTCAGCATAGCCTGGAGAGTCAGGTCTGACCCCTGCCTTTACAGATGGGCCACAGCACTCAGCAAGGGGACTTGCCTGCAGTCACACAGCTCATAGGGCCAGAGCTAAACTACTAAGCTTTAATGAGCCTGACTACAAAGCCTGCATCTGTCCACCCTCTTACAGTAATGAGAGCAAATCCAAGGACAGGATCGAATCCAACTTCCAGAACTTCCTCCCTCTCCTGCCCAACCACGGAGATCTGCCACCCCGCGCCGCTGGCCACTCCCACCGCCCGTGCTCGGCCGTGCTCCCCACCCACACGTGCTGCCCCCTCGTCTGCCACCCACACCCCAGCTCCACTCAGGAGTCACCCCGCCCGAGGCTTCCCACACTCTCCGTGGTCCCCCTACTCCTGCGGTACTTTATGCAAACTTCTTCTCTGATGGAATCGGTCCCATTGTAATGAAACCCTTTCCCCTGGACTGTTGGTTTTGCTCATCTTTCTGTCATCAGAGTGTAGCCAGCACCTGGCACATAGTAGAAGCTCAGAGAGTTTATGGAGCTAGTATGGATTGCAGAGCCCCTGCCTGGTTTGACCACAGCCTTCCTGTCACCGGCCTCCCACTCAGCCTTCCTGAAGAGCTCAGGCAGGCCCTCAGGATCCACGTCCGGCACCAGGCCCCAGACTTGCCTTTGACCCTCTTTTCCATACTTGCCTGGGTTTTGAGGTCCCACCTTCCCAGCCTGATGCTGTTCCTGCCATCCTGGCCCATGCCTTCCACTTCTACGTCCTGGGCTCACTGAAGGGCCAGGGGGAACCCTGATTTCGGGTTTATAGACGTCACAATTTGAGGTCTCCGAAGGAAAGCTCCATTCACAAGCTAACTTCAAATAACAGCCACCCTGTTAGGGAAACAATGAGGGCTTTCCAAGTGGGTTTCCTCATCTGTGCGACATCCAACACAAACTACCACACTGCCAAGAAGCAAGGCTGCAGGAGAGTTGCATGGAAAGGGTTTATAATATAACGTCATGATAGAAGAGCAGGTGACACTACAACATATGAAGTGTGCTCCCATCTCTGTACACACACACACACACGCACACGCACACACCCATGGGAGCACAGATATACATGCAATAATGCTTGGAAAGCAACTACTCCAAACCTTAATCGTGGTTATTTCTCAGTGGTGGGATTTCAGTTCATAGTTAGCTTTTTAAAAACATAGCTGTGTAAGAGGCTAGATTTGGTGAGCTATCACGATAACATTTTTTTTAAACATCTGGAAGGTATGTATTACTTTGCAGTGAGATATAAAACACTACAAAGTTACTTTTCAAATGCCAAAATAAGATGATTTTAATACATACATTTTATGGATATTGAAACTGACAGTGTTAAACAAGACTCATTATCGCATTACCGACTTTAACCTAACCTCTCTAAACTTTCTGCTTCTCAGAGTAAAGTTGAGTCATAGGAGTATATACATTTTGAGCAGCTTGTTTAGATCCTATTACATTTTGTCTAGGGCCATGCCATGGGTATCTGTAGGTGTCCCCGCTTTCTTTCTGTACCTGCCGTCTGGGAGGTGGCCCGTCTCACAGAAGGGGAACAGGTGACCCGAGGGCTGTCCTTGGCCACTCTCTGCTTCCAGCTCCTTGGATAAGGGTTCTGTCCAGAAAGATTGTAAATTGCTTTGAAAGTCCAAGGTGTGTATTAATAACCCTGTAGTGCTCCCTGGAGCTATATAAATGCTAAGTAGAACAGAAATTACTCTGGAGGATCCTCTCACCCGAAAGATCGCCCAGATATAACTGCTTTTGATAAGCATCAACACAACTTTTAAAATAAAGCAGCCTCAGCCCTTTCACTTCTGACCACGAGACAAAACGTATTGAACCAGAGGTTAAACGTCAATTGATCCAGGGCTTTCTCTGGCTTTTCCCTCCTCTGGACCCTCTCTTTTTTGCAGTGAATCAAGATGAGCCCCTGGGCGGCTTTTATTTAGGTGGTCACTGTGCTTGTTGGCACTGGCATCCGCCCCCGTACCTTGCACCCACCCCACTCCCCAGGTGAACAGCCCAGAATTGGCTTTTACCTACGTGACTTGAAATGCCAACTGGGTGAATAAAATATAGCCCTCACCCACGCACGTTGCCTCTCAGAGTAAACTTGCGGTCATGAAATGTTCCAGTGAAGTTTCCAGTTGACTAAATATAAGGGTCTTATTTTTCCAACTTTAGCTGGTCATATATGGTCACTCTCTGGACTTCAGATGGTTGCATGCACTTGGCCGGAGCGATTTCGAGCTTTTGCTCACTGTCTGGCAATGCCCCTCCCACCCCACATTCCTCCGGCAGCCTGCAGAGCAGATGGGCGTCTGCACAGAGTCCGTTTTGCCCTGGGCTTTCTTGTGCTCTCAACCTGGTGTTCCTCTTAACACTTCGTCCCCTTCCTTTTCACCTCCATGAATCTTCCATCTCATGCCTCACGTTCCCTGGATCCTTTCTCGTATTTCCATGGGGTCACAGACTGAAAGTGTAGCTGTTACCATGGCTCCAAGGTGCGTCTTCTCTCTTGTTCTTTTGGTACCTCATCCTGAGTCTGCACTCTTTACAATGATATCAGACTCTTCATAGTCAAACTGCTTTGTTTTCCATTCATCTCTCTCTCCTAAATTCTGTCTTGAATGGGAATGGTCATATCTTTAAACTTCATAAACTTAAAGGGAAGGAAATTTGGAATCCCTTGGCTAGTCTGGTTTATAATTTTGTGTCTCTGGAAATTGAAGATGTGGTCAGAAAAAAATGTTACCTGAGGCTTAAATCTGACCAACAAGAAAAATTGGGTCAATGAAATGGAAATGGCAAGAATCTTAAAAGGATATGATCATCTAATTTTTAATCAAAATAACGACTTTATTGTTTTTATAAAATAAACTTTGGGTTGTTATTAAAAACTAAAGCAATAAAGAAAATAGAAGAAAATAATGGATTACTCAAAATCGTAATACCCAGTAATAATCAGTGTTAACATTTGGCGGCTTCACCCCATACACATCTGCTTATAAAAGAGACAGTTTGATGGATTGATAGACAGGCGGATGGATGTGGTTTGAGGATGCTGTTTCCAAGATGTTACTTCCTTAAATATCTCATCACGTTGAAGAAAAATGACTACAAAACTTGTTTAAAAAGTTAGTCTTTTTTTAAACTACATGTTTCAGTTTCAGACAATATTGATTACCTGCTATGAGAGATAAGACTTGCAGTATTCGTAGGCTTCCCTCCAACACCCCTTGTCCCAGCCCCCCAAGGTTTGTTCTGTGCATTATTATTGCTTGTGGAGGCCTCATGACATTCATGCTCTGATGTACGATTCTGACCCCCGAGTTGCTTAATCTTAGTTCTGCTGTTAAATGAATTCAACAGTCAGCATCTGGGTTTGCCTGGTGAACACAGCTTTTCCATTTTATTTTATTATTTTATTTTTTTTCACATCCTTACTGGAATATAATTGCTTTACAATGGTGTGTTAGTTTCTGCTATATAACAAAGTGAATCAGCTATATGTATACATATATCCTCATATCCCCTCCCTCTTGAGCCTCCCTCCCACCTTCCCTATCCCACCCCTCTAGATGGTCACAAAGCACCGAGCTGATCTCCCTGTGCTATGCGGCTGCTTCCCACTAGCTATCTATTTTACATTTGGTAGTGTATATATGTCCATGCCACTCTCTCACGTTGTCCCAAATTCCCCTTCCCACTCTGTGTCCTCAAGTCCATTCTCTACATCTGCATCTTTATTCCTGTCCTGCCCCTAGGTTCATCAGAACCTTTTTTTTTTTCTTAGTTTCTCTATATATGTGTTACCATATGGTATTTGTTTTTCCCTTTCTGACTTACTTCACTCTGTATGACAGACTCTAGGTCCATCCACCTCACTACAAATAACTCAATTTCATTTCTTTTTATGGCTGAGTAATATTCCATTGTATATGTGTACCACATCTTCTTTGTCCATTCATCTGTCGATGGACACTTAGGCTGCTTCCATGTCCTAGCTTTGTAAATAGAGCTGCGGTGAACATTGTGGTACATGACTCTCTTTGAATTATGGTTTTTTCCAGGTATATGCCCAGTAGTGGGATTGCTGGGTCGTATGGTAGTTCTATTTTTAGTTTTTTAAGAAACCTTCATACCATTCTCCATAGTGGCTGTATCAATTTACATTCCCACCAACAGTGCAAGAGGGTTCCCTTTTCTCCACACCCTCTCTAGTATTTATTATTTGTAGATTTTTTGATGATGGCCATTCTGACTGGTGTGAGGTGATACCTCATTGTAGCTTTGATTTGCGTTTCTCTAATGATTAGTGATGTTGAGCATCTTTTACTGTGTTTGTTGGCCATCTGTACGTCTTCTTTGGAGAGATTTCTATTTAGGTCTTCTGCCCAGTTTTGGATTGGGTTTTTGTTTTTTTGATATTGAGCTGCATGAGCTGCTTTTATATTTTGGAGATTAATCCTTAGTCAGTTGCTTCGTTTGCAAATATTTTCTCCCATTTGAGGGTTGTCTTTTCATCTTGTTTATGGTTTCCTTTGCTGTGCAAAAGCTTTTAAGTTTCATTAGGTCCCATTTGTTTATTTTTGTTTTTTATTTCCATTACTCTAGGAGCTGGGTCAAAAAGGATCTTGCTGTGATTTATGTCATAGAGTGTTCTGCCTGTGTTTTCCTCTAAGATTTTTATAGTGTCTGGCCTTACATTTAAGTCTTTAAACCATTTTGAGTTTACTTTGTGTATGGTGTTAGGGAGTGTTCTAATTTCATTCTTTTACCTGTCCATTTTCCCCAGCAACACTTATTGAAGAGGCTGTCTTTTCTCCATTGTATATCCTTGCCTCCTTTGTCAAAGATAAAGTGACCATATGTGTGTGAGTTTATCTCTGGGCTTTCTATCCTGTTCCATTGATCTATAGTTCTGTTTTTGTGCCAGTACCATACTGTCTAATTACTGTAGCTTTGTACTGTAATCTGAAATCAGGGAGCCAGATTCCTACAGCTCCATTTTTTTCCCTCAAGATTGCTTTGGCTATTTGGGGCCTTTTGTGTTTCTAAACAAACTGTTAAATTTCTTGTTTTAGTTCTGTGAAAAATGACATTGGTAGTTTGATAAGGATTGCATTGTATCTGTAGATTGCTTTCGGTAGTATAGTCATTTTCACAATATTGATTCTTCCAATCCAAGAACATGGTATATCTCTCCACCTGTTTGTATCTTCTTTAATTTCTTTCATCAGTGTCTTATAGTTTTCTGCATACAGGTCTTTTACCTGCTTAGGTAGGTTTATTCCTAGGTATTTTATTCTTTATGTTGCAATGGTAAATGGGAGTGTTTCCTTCATTTCTCTTTCTGATTTTTCGTTATTAGTGTGTAGGAATGCAAGAGATTTCTGTGCATTAATATTGTATCCTGCTACTTTACCAAATTCATTGATTAGATCTAGTAGTTTTCTGGTGGCATCTTTAGGATTATGTAGGTATAATATGTTATCTGCAAACAGTGACAGTTTTACGTCTTCTTTTCCAATTTATATTCCTTTTATTTCTTTTTCTTCTCTGATTTCTGTGGCTAAAACTTCCAAAACTATGTTGAATAATAGTGGTGAGAGTGGGCAACCTTGTCTTGTTCCTGATCTTAGTGGAAATGGTTTCAGTTTTTCACCATTGAGAATGATGTTGGCTGTGGGTTTGTCATATATGGCCTTTATTATGTTGAGGTAGGTTCCCTCTATGCCCACTTTCTGGAGAGATGTTATCATAAATCAGTGTTGAATATTGTCAGAAGCTTTTTCTGCACCTATTGAGGTTATCATATGGTTTTTCTCCTTCAATTTGTTAATATGGTGTATCACATTGATTGGCTTGTTTCTTTGTCTGGTTTTGGTATCAGGGTGTTGGTGGCCTCGTAGAATGAGTTTGGGAGTGTTCCTCCCTCTGCTTTATTTTGGAAGAGTTTGAGAAAGATAGGTGTTAGCTCTTCTCTAAATGTTTGATAGAATTCGCCTGTGAAGCCTTCTGGGCCCAGGCTTTTGTTTGTTGGAAGATTTTTAAGCACAGTTTCAATTTCAGTGCTTGTGATTGGTCTGTTCATATTTTCTATTTCTTCCTGATTCAGTCTTGGCAGGTTGTGCATTTCTAAGAATTTGTCCATTTCTTCCAGATTGTCCATTTTATTGGCATAGAGTTGCTTGTAGTAATCTCTCATGATCCTTTGTATTTCTGCAGTGTCAGTTGTTACTTCTCCTTTTTCATTTCTAATTCTGTTGATTTGAGTCTTCTCCCTTTGTTTCCTGATGAGTCTCGCTAAAGGTTTATCATTTTGTTTATCTTCTCAAAGAACCAGCTTTTAGTTTTATTGATCTTTGCTATCGTTTCCTTCATTTCTGTTTCATTTATTTCTGATCTGATCTTTATGATTTCTTTCCTTCTAACTCTGGTGTTTTTTTTTTGTTGGTTCTTCTTCTTCTTTCTCTCATTGCTTTAGGTGTAAGGTTAGGTTGTTTTTTTGAGATCTTTCTTGTTTCTTGAGGTAGGATTGTATTGCTATAAACGTCCATCTTAGAACTGCTTTTGCTGCATCCCATAGGTTTTGGGTCATCATGTTTTCATTGTCATTTGTCTCTAGGTATTTTTTGATTTCCTTTTTGATTTCTTCAGTGATCCATTGGTGGTTTAGTAGCATACCGTTTAGCCTTCATGTGTTTGTATTTTTTACAATTTTTTTCCTGAAGTTGATATCTAGTCTCATAGCATTGTGGTTGGAAAAGATGTTTGATATGATTTCAATTTTCTTAAATTTACCAAGGCTTGATTTGTGAACCAGGATGTGATCTATCCTGGAGAATGTTCCATGTGCACTTGAGAAGAAAGTGTATTCTGTTGTTATTGGATGGAATGTCCTATAAATATTGATTAAGCCCATCTGGTCAAATGTATCATATAAAGCTTGTATTTCCTTATTTATTTTCTGTTTGGATGATCTGTCCATTGGTGTATGTGGGGTGTTAAAATCCCCTACTATGATTGTAAAATCCCCTACTATGATTGTGTTACTGTTGATTTCCTGTTTTATGGCTGTTAGCATTTGCCTTATGTATTGAGGTGCTCCTATGCTGGGTGCACAGATATTTACAATTGTTATATCTTCTTCTTGGATTGATCCTTTGATCATTATGTAGTGTCCTTCCTTGTCTCTTGCAATAGTTTTTTATTTTAAAGTCTGTTGTGTCTGATATGAGTATTGCTACTCCAGCTCTCTTTTGATTTCCATTTGCGTGGAATATCTTTTTCCATTCCCTCACCTTCAGTCTGTATGTGTCCCTAGGTCTGAAGTGGGTCTCTTGTAGACAGGATATATATGGGTCTTGCTTTTGTATCCATTCAGCCAGTCTGTGTGTTTTGGTTGGAGCATTTACTCTATTTACATTTAAAGTAATTATTGATATGTATGTTCCTATTACCATTTTCTTAATTGTTTTGGGTTGTTTTTGTAGGTCTTTTCCTTCTCTTGTGTTTCCTGCCTAGAGGAGTTCCTTTAGCATTTATGGTAAAGCTGGTTTGGTGGTGCTGGATTCTCTTAACTTTTGCTTGTCTATAAAGTTTTTGATTTCTCCATTGAATCTGAATGAGATCCTTGCTGGCTAGAGTGATATTGGTTGTAGGTTTTTCCCTTTCATCACTTTAAATATATCCTGCCACTCCCTTCTGGCTTGCAGAATTTCTGCTGAAAGATCAGCTGTTAACCTATGGGGATTCCCTTATATGTTATCTGTTGCTTCTCCCTTGCTGCTTTTAATTTAATTTTTTCTTTGTGTTTAAATTTTGTTAGTTTGATTAATATGTGTCTTGGCATATTTCTCTTTGGGTTTATCCTGTATGGGACTCTCTGTGCTTCCTGGACTTGATTGACTGTTTCCTTTCCCATGTTAGGGAAGTTTTCAACTATAATCTCTTCAAATATTTTCTCAGACACTTTCTTTTATTCTTTTTCTTCTAGGGTCCCTGTAGTTTGAATGCTGGTGTGTTGAATGTTGTCCCAGAGGTCTCTGAGACTGTCCTCAGTTCTTTTCATTCTTTTTTCTTTATTCTGCTCCCTGGCAGTTATTTCCACCATTCTATCTTCCATCTCACTTATCCGTTCTTCTGCCTCAGTTATTCTGCTATTGATTCCTTCTAGAGTATTTTTAATTTCAGTTATTGTGTTGTTCTTTACTGTTTGTTTGCTCTTTACTTCTTCTAGGTCCTTGTTAAACGTTTCTTGTATTTTTTCTATTCTATTTTCGAGATTTTGGATCATCTTTACTATCATTACTCTAAATTATTTTTCAGGTATTTTGCCTATTTCTTCTTCATTTATTTGGTCTTGCGGGTTTTTATCTTGCTCCTCTGCCTGTAAGATATTTCTCTGTCTTCTCATTTTGTCTAATTTACAGTATTTGAGGTCTTCTTTCCCTAGGCTGCAGGGTGTAGTTCCTCTTGCTTCTGTCCTCTGCTCCCAGTGGTGGGGTTGGTCCAGTGTCCTGCTTAGGCTTTCTGATGAGAGGGACTGGTGCCTGCGTTCTGGTGGGTGGAGCTGAGTCTTTTCCCTCTGATGAGCAGGGCCATGTCAGCTGGTGTGTTTTGGGGTGTCTGTGAGCTTAGTATGACTTTAGGTAGTCTGTATGCTGATGGGTGGGTTTGTGTTCCTGTCTTGTTTATTGTTTGGTGTGAGGTGTCCAGTGCTGGGAGTTGCAGGCAATTAGGCGGAGTCAGGTCTTGGATTCAGATAGAGGCCTCCATGAGAGCTCTCAGCGATTGATCTTCCCTGGGGCGGGGAATTCTCTAGTGGTCCAGCATCCTGGACTCAGTGCTCCCACCCCAGAGCCTCAGGCCCGACTTCCGGTTGATGAACCAAGACTCACATGTCGCTCGTCCCAGCAATAAAGGAAATTGAAAAAAAAAAAAGACTAATAAAACCCCAGATGAATGGTAAAAAGTAAAATCAAACAAACAAAAACACAAACAAGGAAACACACACACACAAAAGAAACAAAAACAGAACCAAATGAAACAAAAAGCAAGAGAACAACCAAAGAACCCAAGAATGAAATCAAACAATTAAAATGAAAACTAACAAAAACACAAAACCAAAAAAGAAAACCAAAGCAGAGCACCAACTGAAGAATAAAGCAAAGAAACAAAACAAACCAACAAAAAATGATTTAAAAGAAAGAAAAAAAGGGAAAGAAGAGAAAACAACAGAAAAGCAACGTAGAAATATTTTTTTTAATTAAAAATATATTAAAGAAAGAAGAAGAAGGAAAAAAACCAGAGAAAACTCCAGAGAAGTGGTAAAAACAAAATCAAACAGAAACAAGGAAACACACACACACATATAAAAGAAACAAAAACAGAACCAAATAAAAAGCAAGAGAGCAACCAGACAAACAGAAGAACCCCAAAACAAAAGCAAACAGTTAGAATCAGAACTAAGAAAAACAAAAAACTTAAAAATAAAACCAAAGCAGTGTGCCAACTGAAGGATAAAGCAAGGAAACAGAACAAACTGATAAAAATGATAAAATAAAATGAGAAAAACACAGAACGGAAAAGCAAAGTAGAAATGGAAATTAATAATTAAAATATATATTAAAAGGGCTTCCCTAGTGGCGCAGTGGTTGAGAGTCCACCTGCCGATGCAGGGGACACGGGTTCGTGCCCTGGTCCGGGAAGATCCCACATGCCGCGGAGCGGCTGGGCCCGTGAGCCATGGCCGCTGAGCCTGTGCGTCCGGAACCTGTGCTCCGCAACGGGAGAGGCCACAACAGTGAGAGGCCCACGTAACACAAAAACAAAACAAAAAAATATATATATATATTAAAGAAGAAAAAAATAAGGGAAAAGAACACAGAACAATAGAAAAGCAAAGTAAAAATAGAAATATATTAAAAAATAAAAAATATGTTATAAAACACGAAGATCCTAAAAGACTAAATTTTAAAAAAATTACTAAAACAACAAACAAAGGAACAAAAAAAGCCAGAACCAACAACAGAATGAATCAAAACATAATAAAGTTAACAGTAATAATTATGTTTCCCTGGGGTTTTTTACGTTTATGAATGTCCACCTGCTGTCTCTATATTTAAATAACAACTGGGAACAGTATTCTCAAGTAGCTGTTTCCTTTAGAATTCTATGGATATTGCTCCATTTCCTCTCTATGCTCTTTATTAAAATTAGTTTATGTTCTTATTCACATGTAGTTCGAAACACTCATGAGGAAGATGCTTCTGGTTTAAGGATTATATTTTCTTCCAGGCTGGATTCTTCTTCTGTATTTTGAATACAGTATAACGTTCCTCTTTTTTAGTCATGTGTGTGTGGTGGGGCATGTCTGCAGAGTTGACAGGCCATTTCTTTTCATCTTGTTCATACTGAACAAGGAGAGTTCTGGCTAAGCCTTCTATTTCTTGGTACATTAAAAGTGAATTTTCCTTAGTACACATCTTACCTTATCTGGAACCAGTTTGTTCTTTCTCCCCCCAAGAGTTACAATTTCTGGATTGGGTATTGCCTAATACCCACTCTTCTGAAGCCTGAGGGCACAGGAGTGGGGGAGGGGAGAGGTTGCTACTGGGGGGTGGAGACTCTACTCTCTCTTTTGAGATCTCATGAAACACCCTGTATTAAATGCCCACTTCATCGAGTTAGAGACGTGTCCCATTTCTGTGAGCTCTGCTCATCCCTCCTACTCAGCCCAGGTCACTGGGAAGTTTTTGAGCTCTGGCTGTCTGATCATATCATTTACACATGTTAAATGAGGAGAATGTTAGGCATTTCAGACATGGACCCTAGACCTTTTCTGTCATATTTTCATACATTCAACAAACATTTATTAGTATTTACTCTGTAAAAAGACTCCAATGGGCATGAGGAGGGTCCTCAGTTTCTGTGCTGCCTTCAACCCTAACCCCCTCTCCCATTTTTCCCCTATATCCCCCAACCTGTGAACCTTGACTGACCAAAAAAACTGCAAGGTTTGCAAAAACAGTTCTTTAAAGTGCTGTTGTAAGGGGTACCAGGACGGGACCACACAATCCTAAGCAAGATGCATGAAAACCGGGACAGCCTCCAGGAGCAAGTTTCACAGCAGTGAAAGACAAAAACCTTTACCTGACCTGAATCACCAGAACATGCCCGCCTGTCTTTCCCTCACCCTACAGAGCTCCAGCCCTGCTGTGAATGGGGAGTTACTCAGTCTTCAGGTGTTCCCTGACCTGATGTGAACCAGCTGAATGAAACCTTTGACCTCGACTTGAGACCCTTGAATTATTTTCTTTGGACAACACATGGGAGTCCTTAATGTGAGGCACTGGACACACAAACGTGCATAAGACATTCCTCTAAGTGAGGAATACAAACACCAGTGAATAAATACAATACAGAACTGAGATACGTCTTTCCTTTTCTTGAAGAGTTGACATATGAATAAGCCAAATAATCAGGAAAATGTGACATAGTCACAAAAGAATTTCCAAAACTCACAAACTACACAGGGAAAGACATCAGAGACAAGGCCTGGGATGCAGCTCGAATCTGGGCCAGGTGATAGGCCATCCGTGGGCTAAGTCTATGGCAACCCTGTGTCCAGGCAAGGTCCCCAGAAGTGCTCCTGAATTCTGTAAGACAGTACTTCCTCATCATTAGAAAACATGATTCCTGTTTCTGTTGTACACACAGTACACCGAGAGAGAGCTTCTCTATGAAATAGCATTTCTTTCCAAGCTGTCATACCGAAGTGTCCTCAGAAAAGCAGCAGCGTTCTCCTTAGCAAGTCCATGGCCACACTTGCAGCAGGGTCTGCCATGGTGGTACACACCACCGTGCTCCTTATAGGAATTATGTACTAAGCGAGAGAATGAGACAAGGTAGATTCTTCTGAAGCCCTTGATGTATCCCAGCTGCTTATTCCATGTGTTGACTGGTTTGTTTTGATGGATGGCTCTGCTAGTGGTTGCTTACTTAATCGGACACTGCTGAGATTTGCCAAAGGGAGTGATTGGCTCATAAGAGGAACATAGTCCTATTGTGTTTGCATTGCCATTGATCTCAATAGCCAGATGCCCAGAACAGGTTGAGAGGTGCAGTTGCTTTGGGCAAAGGAACAAAATCGGATTTTCCTGTGGAGCAAGAAAATAAGCAGAATTTTACCCAAACCAACTCTCAACAAGCTCATAATAGAAGGAGCCGTAATTGCTGCAAGAGAGGCTTAGAATTCAGTGACGCAACTAATGAGTGCTCCAGCAGAGAAGAGGTGGGAGTAGAGGCTGCTTTTCTCTGACAGGAGTAATGACTTTGGCCCAATTTCTTTTCATGCAAGAACAATGGCAGCCCTCCTAGAAATATTCGGAATAGCTGTGCTAACTAATCTGCCAATGCTGGTTTCAGATTGAAAGAAAGAAAACTTAAACACGAGTGGAATTAGGACCAGCTGGTGGTTAGAGGTCAGCTGACCTCCTTTCAAAGCTAATCAGTAGCCCATCCTCATGCCTTTCAAATGCCATATAACCCACATATGTGATGAAATGAGCCCACATCCAGGAAGCCAACTCACAGAAGCTTCCTGCAAATGACTGCCTACTCTCATTTCCCTGGGTAATTCCTTGCAAAATATTAGTTATGGTGACAAACAGGGTGAAAAGGAGGTAAAAGGACTTCAGATGGGCATGTGTTGTAGGGGGCTGGTACCTCCCTGGGGCTCTTACATAGTTTGTCAACACCCAAGAGAGACCCTCCAGTTCCTCAACTCATTCCAGACATTGAGTGGAAATTCACCAAGTATTTCAAGTAAGGGGGGCAGGGGTGTCCTTGAGAAGACTAAGAGAGGGCTCTGTGGGGTCCTGTCAATGTCAAGACCAGAGGGGTGTCCACATTCCCTTCAGCCCTGTGACTACAAATTGCAATATATGGGTCATTGACAACATTTTGGAGTGTGGTGTGGCAATCTATTGGCAGGGCAGTACTGCATTCTGTCTATGACCCCTTGAGATCCAGTGTCTATGATGGGAAGGAGGGGAGAGATGTGAAGAAGTCCTATGTTTGGTGTGGGAGGATGGGCACCACATCTCTGAATGGAGAAGAATGCTGCTCTCTTTATGAGCTCTAGGGTGGCGTGTGAGTTGCAGTGGAGTCCAGCTTGGAAATCTATCTGGTAAACTCAGAGATGCTCTGGTGTTTGCTCTTCTGTTGGTGGGAGATCCCTTTTATAGGCACCGTTCAAAAGTGCATTCTCCTAGACCTCTCTTTTTTTTTTTCTCTCTCTCTCTCTCTTTTTCTCCTAGACCTCTGGTTTCCTTACCTTCTTTACTTCTCTACTTCTCCACTGTCAAAAATTATGTGCTTAGTTTTATAGGAGATACCAGAAAAATACAATACATCACCCCTGTTCTTAATCTTCTTACGATCTGGTTTGGGAATCAAGAGGATACATGATTGCATAATCAGTTCAGGGGTTCAGCTTGAAGTACTACTAAATATTAGAGAAGGAAGAGGTCACCAGAAATCTGGCTGGAGAAATCTGATCACCATAACATCATAACTTGAGATGGGCACCCCCTTAACAAGCAATTTACATGTGACAGGGACTCTGCTGGATACAATGTAATTTTTAAGAAATGTACATCCTCCCAACAGCATCTAGAAATAGCTATTATGATCCTCATTTTAAAGATAAGAATATTGAGGCACATAGAGTGGGTGAACTCATCTTCGGCAAGAGAGGTTTTGCTTAGATAAAAGAGAAGGTGATGAGTCCTAGTGGGGAAACTTCTGAGCACTGCACTTACACACACACACTCACACACACACATGTCCACATACACACACATACTCCCAGGGATCGAGGGAACTAGCCTAGCAGGCCAGCTCGTGGTTTGGAGCTCAGTGGTATTGAGTTAGGGCATGGTACCGCATTAGAGAGAATCAGAGCAAAGGAACTAGAGTTAATCTCCAGCTAAAGCTCCCTGGGGACTGCTAAGGGATGAACTGGAAAGTGAAGGTCAGTTAATAAGCCCAATGTGTAAAAAAACTGGAGGAGAGACAGAAAGCAGATATAAGCCAAGACGGGATCAGAGAAAACTGGAATGACACAGGGGTGAGGTATAAGAGACTCAACCATGAAACTCTTCAAATAGAGCGGAGGGGCAGACGCTCACCGTACAGGCCACTGGGGTGCAGTCTGCTTGGCTTGGACGTGAAGGCAGCTGCAGGGGACCCCAAAGAGACAAAGGCACTAGGCCAACCTGGACCTGCAGCAGACAGAATGGACTACCTGAGGTAACCTGCATGCCCAGTGGGTGTGGGAACATAGAGTTAAAGGCAGGGACAGATTGGGAGGAGCCTCAAACACCAAGAGTTTGGATCCAAAGCACACAGCTATCAGAAGCCAACGGAGAGAAATACGGTTTTGGTTTCTCAACTTTAAAAAATTCATCCCGGACCTATATTTTTGACAAAGTAACCTCCAAATATGAAAACATTGCTAATACTTTCGGAATTAAGTTTGTTTTGTAATTTGATCAGTGACCATGAGAGAGACCATTTGTAGCAGGGGTCCCCAACCCCTGGGCTGTGGACCAGTATCGGTCCACGGCCTGTTAGGAGCCAGGCCACACAGCAGGAGGTGAGCGGCAGGCAAGCAAATGAAGCTTCACCTGTATTTATAGCCGCTCCCCATCTTTCACATTACTGCCTGAACCATCCCCGCCCCCGTCTGTGGAACAACTGTCTTCCAAGAAACCAGTCCCTGGTGCCAAATAGGTTGGGGACTGCTGATTTATAGGCATCAAAACCTAGTTTCCCTGCGACTTACTTCCCCAAGGATTAGAGACAGTCGAGACCTGATGTTCGGATGAGACTTCCACAGCCAATCCTCTCACTTTAAAACTAATTTACTCTTGAGTGGATAAAGCTATATATGTTTTTGGACAGG
The DNA here is from genome assembly GCF_003031525.2 of Neophocaena asiaeorientalis asiaeorientalis. NCBI lineage: Eukaryota > Metazoa > Chordata > Mammalia > Artiodactyla > Phocoenidae > Neophocaena > Neophocaena asiaeorientalis. The sequence continues at coordinate 954,937 of NW_020175321.1, read as the reverse complement.
AATTTAAATTGTCCAATTCTCTTCTTGCGTAGTCACTCAAGAACTACTTGTTTCTAATTCCATGATGTGATCTCTAGTACTATGACCATATGCCACAGATGTCCCCAACATCCTGTCCCATTGTCCATATACTATACTCAATGCAAGAATATAGGAAATATTAAAAAAAAAAAAAAAGAATATAGAAAATATTAAATGACATTCTATCCAGGTCCTGGATGACAAATTCCGGAAAGCAAGACTATGTCCCTCGCCCAATTAACTGGCACTGCTAAGAGCTCAAAGCTACCTCTCTTACAAGGAGTCAAAAAATCTGTCCTAGGTCCCCTTGCAGAGCATTCAAGTGTATTAAGATTCATACCTTTGATCGGGAGATTTTTGGATTGTGAGAGATGTCCATGTTGGCTTACTGGAGGGAGAAATACTGCTTTGCTTCTTTTTCTCCCAAAAGAGAAATATGGAAATGTGGGCTTCATGACTGGCTGAGATCAGATGACCATTAAGCACACCAGTAACAAAGGCTCTGTGGCCCTGCGCTTCACAGCACCCTCGTCCCTACATACAGTTCTCTTTCTTCTTCCCTTCAAAGCTTTTCTTAAAATGTAGGCTTTCCATAAATCCCCTATTTTCTCACCACTTCCTTGTCTTAATTCTATTCAGTCAGACTTTTGGCCATGATTCAATTGTGCCTACAGAAC
>NW_020175321.1:940188-954095 GCF_003031525.2 Neophocaena asiaeorientalis asiaeorientalis | reverse complement strand
CCTTTCTTCCCCTCCCCCTCCCCTTCCCCTTCCCACTTCCTCCCCTTCTCCCCTCCCTTCCTCCCCTCCCCTCCTCTCTCTGCAGCATTTGTCACTGTTCACTGCTTCTCCTTCCTGGAGCTCTCTCCTCTCCCAGCTTCCTGTACCCCTGTTTTCCCCTTGGTTCTCCTTGGGTATTCTCAATCCCACCATCCAAGGCTCCTTTACGATCTCCTTCCTTCTCCTGTCCTCATAATAGAGATATTGCCCCAAAATTTATCTCCTTGTCCTTCTTCTCTTCTTACCCCAATATTGGTCTCTGAGTGATTGAACTCCTGCCACGCCTACAGTTACTTCCTTCCATGCAGATGTCTCCTAAATCAACACCACTCGCCATCCCCACTCTCAGCAGCTTCCTACTTCCTAACTGCCTGCCACGCACCTCAATGTGATTGCCTGTGGAGCCTCGCACTCCTGACACTCAGCTTGGTCCTGGTTGCAAGATATGCAGGAAGCTCGCCTTTGGAGGAAGAAGAGCCCTTCCACAGCAACCATGGCGTGAGGGCTGGGGAGACAGGCCAGCTGAGGCAGGGATCATCCTCAGGGAGGGGAAGCAGTCCTAAACCAGATCAAAGCTGGCACAGAAGACTCAAGTCTCATCCAGACCTGGATTCCTAGCCGGGAAGCTCTGATGTAACAGATCAACATTTGGTCCGTCCAGATCCTAAACCAGGGAGAATCATTTGGAATGAAGTGATGGACCCCAGAAGCAAAGCCCAGTTCAGGGGTAAAGGGAGAGACAGGAACTCCTCCAGAGGACGAGGACTCCATGGAGAGCCAGGGCAGAAGAGCCCCAGGTACTAGAGATGAAGCTCTGTGTTCATGTAAGGACCTGGCACCCAGGCTCGGGGCGTTGGGGGGACAGATCAATTCTCAACATGGCTTGCTGGAGAGGAGTGGCTTCAAACAGACACTAATCCACTATTGATTCTCATTGTTCCAGAGCCCAGGGAGGGCGAAGCCTGCAGGGAGCAGGCATTATTTGGGCAGCTGTGATTGGCAAGTTCTGGCAGAACTCACTCTGTCTTAAAATAGAACTCATTTCAGAGTCATTTCCAGACTGGCCTGCATCCAGATTTTCTTTTCTCTAGTGAAGGCTTGGAACATTTCTGGACCCCAAAGTCACTCTTCATTCTGTCTGTTTTCAAGTCCAATTGGTTGTTAATCTATGTCTAATCCATGTATACTTCACGTCATTCCAAAGAGGATTTGAAGTAACTTGCAAAGGTGCATACATCGAAACAAGACTTAAAAACAAGTGAGAAAAGAGGGGAAAGAAAATGAGGACAAGAAAAATAAGGTAAAGCCAGGATATGACACAAAACGTGTGTGCCGTGATGGCCCACAATAAATTCAATTTCCAAGTTTGGTTTCAAGATGCTCGATAGCTAACGCAAAGAGGAAGCCGTGCTCAGTATCACTAATCACAATGCCCCAAAGATGGAAACTAAGACTTGCTCAAGAGAAGCACAGCCATGCCCGGTACCAAGACTTAAGAGAGTACATGCACACAAAGTTTTGGGCTGAGAGCCTGTGATGATGTGGGAAGAAATGGAAAAATCCCAAGGCTGCGTCTCATGTCCCTCGGGGTGTGTGAGCGGCGTAAGACCAGAGCGCTGCAGTGCTCTCAGAGTCTCTCTTTAAATTGTCATTTGCCTCCACCTCCACTTTTCATGACTTTCTTCCTTAAACCAGCCCCATAGCCTCCCCCAAGCCTGTCCTGCACCGGCACCAACCAGCCCCTCCTGTCCCCTGCTCCACAAACCTTGTCCCATGAGGCACAGCCTCCACCCTCTGCCCCTTTGCAGGCCTGGTCCCCCCTCCCACCTGCTCCAGCCCCTGCACGGACCACTCACTTTCCCCAGCCATGCTCACACTTTCCTGCCTTCACAAATCTACTCTCTGAGGTGGTTGATTTTATGTGTCAACGTGGCTGGGCCACAGTGCCCAGATATTTGGTCAAACATTATTCTGGATGTTTCTGTTAAAGAATTTTTTGGCTAAGATGTACATTTCAATCAGTGGACTTCGAGTAAAGCAGATTGCCCTCCATAATGTGGGTGGGCCTCCTCTAATCAGTTGAAGGCCTTAAGAAAAAGATAGGTCTCCCACTGAAGAGGGAATTCTGCAGCGGACGGCCTTTGGACATGAACGGCAGCTCCCCCTGGGTCTGCAGCCCGGCGGCCTGCCCTGCAGACTTTAGACTTGTCAGCTGCCACTGTCCTATGAGCCAATTGCTGAAAATCAATCTTTCTCCACATATTTATGCACATCCTGTTGGTTCTGTTTCTGTTTCCTTCTTTCCCCAAGGCCCTCTTCCACCATTCCTATTGGTCAAAATCTGGTCTATACTTCAAGGGCTTCTATGTGGGGCACCGCAATTCCACACACGTGTGGCCAGCCCCTCTCCTCTCTCAAGCAGCAGCCATACCCTGCTCTCTTGTAGTTTTATCTGTTCTGGGCTCACCACCTCCTTGGAGCATCAGCCCCATGAAGGCAGAGATTCTTGGCCTGGACTTAAGCACCCAGTGAATATATAAAGACATGGAGAGTTTTCCCAGCAAGAGCCACTTCAAATTGTATCTCCCCAGAGTATACATCACTGTATCAGCCACAAATCTCCATTTTGTAAGGAAATTTAGAGTAAGATATGTACCTATAGTGAATCAGTCACAAAAATGAATACGGGAGCAGAGTTTCTGATGTCTTTTTCTTTAGCACAGGGTCATTATACACGGGGGCATTTCTTTTTTCATCAATTCGTAAAAACCTATATAGCAAGACAAAGAAAAGCTGGGACAACCCGCAGCTGACTGCTCCCACTGGCAGCCCCGTCAATGTCCTGGTGGGGTAATTACACCTCCTCGTGTGCAGCCTCCTAGTGGCCTGTGACCGCCCAGGAGGGACCCTGGGAGCGCTTGCCAGGCTGTGCCCATCACATGCAGACCTTCCGCTGGAGGAGGGGAGCTGAGGCAACGCGCAGGCGCACGAGGCCCCGTGGGGCAGCGAGGCTGCAGCGGAGCCGCAGGTGGAGCCCCACGGATTCCTGCCCGGCTCCGCGCTCCTTTGGAAGCAATGACTCTGGCACTCGTGGAGTGCACCGCCTGCTGCTGAGGGCGTAAAATTAATAATGCACACTTAACATTTAGGTACCACTGTCAGGCTGGCCCGATGAGCAGTCCTCGCATTTTCTATTTCTTCCAGGAATTGCTTCCCAGAGAGATCATGGTTGCCTTGCTGATGGTGAAGCTACCGCTGAAGAGAAGTGGCAAGGCGTGGGTCACCCTCTTATCCGGGCTTGAGACCAAACTCCAGCAGAGGTTAGCCCCAAAGACACACAGGCACGGCAACCACCGAGGCACAGGGGCCAGGCAGAAGGCTGGCAGTTCTGGTCCAGCTGCCGCTGGTCCAGCATCCTTGGGCCAGTCATGTAGTCTAAGCAGGCCTCAGCTTCTTGTCTGCAGATGAAGAGAAAGGGCCACAGCATCTCCGAGTCCCTTGCAGTCTCCTATGCGAGGGGGAGTCCTTTTGGCGCGGGCAGAGGCTACCACCCTAGGGGACTGTTTTCCATGCATGACCATCCTCAGCAGTGGGGTCGTCTTCTCCCTCAGGGCTCTGTGTGCCCGCATACAGGGGCGTGTAGAATTCTAGCACAGATGGGTGGCCTTGCACCCTTTAATTTGCTGTCCGCTTGGTAACAAAGTGAACCAATGGCTTTGGATGTTGGTCTGGTAAATGGACTCTTGATTCTTCTTTCAGGTCACTGTGCATGTCTCAGCCCCTGATGCCGAGCATGGACAGTTAACTGCAGGAGACTAGTGGCACTGAGGTTCTTTGCAGAGGGGGCTGTCTGTGATGTCCCACCTGCCACTCAGGGTAAGGTCAGACTGGACTTGCGGCTTCCACCGCCTCCCAGTGTCCAGGTGGAAACATGGAGTACCCATCTTTGACAGGTAGGACCCAGCAATCAATGTGAACACACCTAGGTGCTCAGTCCCACTGGGAGAAGGTCTGTGGAGACCTCCCCATGCAACCCTTGCCATCTGCAGCAGAGAGAGAGAGACAGTCACTACTCAACACCCACCTCCCCGACAAACTCGCACAGCACCAGGGCTGGCAGGACACCCAGCCAAAGGATGATGTGGCCAGGGCTCCCTCAGCCGGTGAGGACCGTGGTGTGGCAGGGCCGTGAGACTAAGATCAAGGAGGTGAGACTTAAATGTGTTGAGAAGGCCTGCTGGGGAGGCTACTTATGAGAGAGGCTAATGCTCATGGGATGCCGGAGGTCCGGAGACAGCCTGGACCATGACGTGCCCTGAAGAATGGGAGCCACGGTGAGATGGCGGAGCTGAAGTTGCCTGGGACGCCGTTGTTGGTGACCCACCACACCAGCCCTGCTCTGTCTGCCCCTGGGCTTCTGAGAGAGGAAAATAAATTTCTTTTCTCTTTGAGAAGATTCGCGGTGCATTTGAGTCTTCTCTTAAATGTCGGCAGCGTAGCCCTACCCGCCAAGCCTCCCCACACCGCAATCCCAGTTTGGGAGCCGTGAGCTGGTCCACGTCTTCCGTGACCTGGAGTGAGTTTCAGAGGGCACATTCCGGGCTGGAGTCTGGGGCCACCTCCGTCCCGTCCTCACAGGCCAGCAGACGCTGAGCCGGAGCGGAGCCTGACCTTTGTGTTTTGTGTCTGTTTTGTTCTCACCAGGAGGGATGAGGGAGCTCTGCCAGCCCCTTCTACAGGCACCGGGGTCAGAGCTGGGACCGAGGGGTCCCTGAGCTGAGTAAGGAGGCCGTGACAAGGGATGAAATTGATAAATAAAGCACAGAGGTCCTTTCAAGAAAAGGCACTTGCGGATGCCAGGGGGTCAAGACTGTCACCATGGCAACGCAAGGCTGGGGCTGGGACAGCAGAGGCACTAGCTGTGAACAAGTGGCTGGAGGGCCCAGCAGCGGTGGGAAGTCCACCTCCGGCTTGGGCGCCTCTGACCTCCAAAGAGGCAATAAACCTTTCAAAGGCAAGCAGGGCACAGGACAGCCCTGACCTGGCCCCTCCAGACCACCTGCCCCTGGGACGCCTGCTCCGGAGCCCACGGTCTGGAATCAGGTCTCCCCCTCTGTGTCAGGCAGGGAAAAGGAATCACGTTCTCCTGCCTTTCTTCGTCTCTTTCCACTTTAGTCTGTGCCAGAGCCCCTAATGAGGGAAGATTGTGTAACAGGGTGAAAACTCCCCGCATCAACCCCAAGCTCTCTGGGCATATCAGTCAGGAATTCACTTGCCTCTAATGGAAACCTAGTTAAAGGGACTTACAAAAACAGGTATTAATGGTTCTCACATATCATAGAGTCTGAGTCCTAGCCGTCCAGTGCTGGAGCAGCTGTTCAACAATGCTATTGGAGCCCAACCCTCATTCTACCTTCCCGTTTCACCACACCCCACACACATTGGCATTCATCCTTAAGCTGTTCCCTCTTAGTACAAGATGACTGCAGCACCTCCAGACCTCACACCCATGTTTTGGACAGAAATATGAAAGAAGAAGAAAAAGAGAAGGGAAGACATCCAAGTCAGGAAAGCAAATATTTCCAGAAACCCTCAAATAAAAACTTTTTTTTTTTTTTACACAAAAGAAACATTTTTATTTGGTCCATTGGAGCCTGAGTCTGGAGACCACCCACAGAGACTCATCCTACAGGGAGGGGGACTGAAAATTGATGAAATAATCACTCTCAGAAGAATAAAAGAGAAGAGCTGGGCATATTTACAGGGTTAAAAATATTCACAGCTCAGAGTAAATGAGGATATAAAAGGGGGGCCTAAGGGGGAGAGTGTAGGGCTTCCTGGTGTTTCTCTAGCTGTAAAAACCCCCATAAGCCCCCTGGGAAGTGAGGGGCCCTGGGCTGGGCCACTGGACAAAACTGTATTGAGTGGCTGTTTCTAAATGCGAGGAATTCTGAGAAGGCACGTATTTTCAGCTGAGCACATCACTGTCCTGAACATAACTCTGGTTATGCAGTTAAAAGCGGGGGTGGGGTGGGTAGAGGGATGGGAATGAATACTGGGTAGGAACTAACATTTTCGTCCAGGCTGGGGGGTCAGGACAAGATATTTAATCTTTCTGGCCTCAGTTTCTTCAGTTATAAAATGGGTATTGGACTCGATATAAAAATTCCAGACTTTTATATCTGAGAGTAAATGATAGCCAACTCCTATTCCCAGTTCAGAGGCCCCACAAGATTTCACTGAAGTCTTGTATTTAATCATCTTCAAAACTCAAGTTTTTCGTGATAAGTCATAATATGTTTGCTTTCATATAATACCTTTTTTTAATCTACACGTAAAATTCCTACATGTTTATCCTGTGACTTTGCACACACCCGCTCCTCGGGGTATGTGTACCCCAGTTTGAGAAACTCATAAACTCAGTGCTAAGCATGGCAGGATTTTCCAGTTGCCACCGCAGGAAGGACTTGCTGTGACGTTAGGCATTGCAGGACCGAGGCAGGACGGTGAGAGCAGTGGCTGGTCCCTCTGAGGCCTGAGCTACAGCTTCCTTTAAAGAGAGGCCAGTTGCTCCCAATGGATGCACGCTGACAGACCACAGCTGTCCTCTGAGCCCTAGAACTTGGATCTCTGCCTCTTAACCACCATCACTTTGGCTAATGCGCTGTTGGTGGGGGACTTCTTGAGTTACCATAGCAAACAGACATGGGCCAGGTCACCAGATGGTGTTGGAGGACCAAGGGGGTCCTGGGGCCTGTTCCTTCCCAATTTCCGAGGGTGATGCCCAAGAAACAGACGTGTTCAAGGATCCTCAAGCCCAGGGTCAGACACGCCAGCCTGCAGAAGCGGCCTCTGCTGACCTGGCCCACTCTCCTTAGTTCCCTCCTCTTTATCCACATATAGGGAAAGAAGAGCTAGGATCTATCTCAGGACAGAGGAGAATGTGCCCCTCCCCACCTGCATTCCTCACTGGGCATGGCTACATCAAAACTTTGTCCCCTTTCCCCAAGGCTAAGAGTTTTTTTGTGTTGTTGTTGTTTTTTTTAATTTTTGGCTGCATTGGGTCTTTGTTGCTGCGCATGGGCTTTCTCTAGTTGTGGTGAGCAGGGGCCGCTCTTCGCTGTGGTGTGCGGGCCCCTCACTGCAGTGGCCTCTCCTGCTGCAGAGCACAGGCTCCAGGCATGTGGGCCTCAGTAGTTGTGGCTCGCAGGCTTCAGTGCGCAGGCTCAGTAGTTGTGGCGCACGGGCTTAGTTGCTCCGTAGCATGTGGGATCTTCCCAGACCAGGGATCAAACCCGTGTCCCCTGCATCGGCAGGCGGATTCTTAACCACTGTGCCACCAGGGAAGTCCCGGGCTAAGAGTTTTTAAACACCCATTTTCTCTACTGGTGATGTTAGGAAACCATTGATTTTGAGAAGAGACGTATCAATAGATAAACATTCCTCTAAACCTTGTTACACAGAACACTCTGGAGATGCTAAGTGGACGGTGGGGTGGGTGGGAGGTGCCCCGTGGAGAGAGGCAGCATTCTGCGCCCCTCTCCAGGCAGACTCTTGGTGGGTCCCTTCCGGTTAAGACTGAGAATCCCGTAGGAAGGAGACCTATTTAACTGCATCAGGCCCAGAATCTCCTAAACACATGCATGTGGAACTGGTTTTCACTGCTTACCTGTTAACCACAAAAAGGTGTTTCCTGCAACGGAGTTTGAGGAGATGCAGCCCAGACTGGCTGCCCGGTGGGCAGTAACGCAGACACGTCCACGTGGGGCTCCCACGCAGGAAACCTCCTCCACTGTCTGAGACGCGACAGGAGGAGCCAGGGGATTCTGTGACTTATTCTCAGCAGATATTCTGCTCCATGTTGCCTTGTATAAGCTATGGCTTATTTTTCCCCATCTGCAAACAGGGATGGCAATACTTACCTGCCAAGAGCGTGGTGGAAGTTACTTGTAAAGTGTTTTTAAGAAGAAAAAGCTGATCATTAATGCAAAGGACAGAGGGCATCTTGGTAGGGACAGGTCTTATTTCACTTAAACCTGTATTCTGGCTTGGACTGGACTGAAATCTAGAATGTTAAAATTTTAAAGATTTGATTTTAAATTATGTGATGTGACTGAAAATTAAGCCTGTCATTAGGAGAGAAAAAGAGAAAGAGAAGAAAAAGAAACATGAAGGGAGCAAAATGTAAAAAGCAGTGACCCAAAGAGGAGGGAAGAGCTGGGGGCGGGGGGGCTTCCCAAGGCTGTGGCCTCAGACACACAGGGCACGTGCAGTGGTGCATCCCTGGACGGCACATTGCCCTCCTCCCCACGACAAAAATTAAATGTGGGTGGGTTGTAATGCCTTTAACAGAAAGGAACTGAAGAGAATATCAAATGCTGATCCTGCTGTGTCAGGAAAGATTCCCCCTAAAATCCCATCTAATCAGTTGGGTGAGGGACTGAGAACTAAAATGTGGCTGCCGTATCAGTAAACAAAGGATGCTGCAGCCATCAAGCCATCGCATTACAGCTGCCCAGACGGTGAGCCCTGAGGAAACTCAGGGTGAAAGCAGGATTTGCCCCCTTCCCCCCATCTAGCAGTCAGCTGCTGCAGCTACCCCCAAGGATGCACCCTGAGGAAACTCTGGATGAGAAAACACAGGACACTGGGCCCAGAGAGCTGAGGTGCACATCAAAGGAAAGATTTCAGTGAGCCCAGACTCTTGCACCTGCCCATAGGAAAGTACTAAATTCCCTAACTTGAGATGTCTGGTTTTCCTTAATGAACAATAACCTTTTGATGTTGTGACTTCCTGCTATTCTGTCATGAAAGACTATATATCCTGTTTCCTCTCTGCCCTCTGGGGAGCATTCTCCTGGAGTTATCTGAGGTGCTGTGTCCCAGGCTGAAGTCCTCAGTTTAGTCCACCGAATAAAACATAACTCTCAACTTTTAGGTTCTGCATTTTTTTTTTCAGTCGACAGGATGTTGTAAAAGCAGCACATAGGGCCCAGCAGCGTGTGGGGTGTAAAGGCAGTGATGGGGGTGAGGCAGGAGACAGACGGGCCCCAGCCCGTGCAGCTGGAGCCTGCCCCCTCTGGACAGGTACTCCAAGATGAAGGTAATGGCAAAATCAAGGAGGACCTGAGTCCTGCTTGGGTAAGAGATAAAGAGACCACGTATTCCTCATTCTTGTGGTCAGGAAGACCTCCCCAACTGCACATGCCCAGAAAGGCTCCTCGGGGGTCAGAGGAGGGTGAGGCTGCCAGACCATAATATGCTCTTCTTCCCAGAAACCCTTGCGCTGGAATTCATCTTGGCTAAGAGATTGTACATGTCCACAGGGGAGGACCCTGAGTTAGACCAAATACAGACTCAGACCCAGGCAAAGCAAGATGACTGGCCAGAGGAAACCCAGAAGAAATGCTCCGTATAAGCGATTTAACCACCCCTTTACCGCACTTCTCCTCATTAGGGAGGATGCCCACACCCTTTCTCTCCGGATGTGTATTTCTGCCTTGATTCCGTCTTAAATAAACAAACTGTTTCTCTGTGTGCTCTCCCACATGTTGCGCTGTGTCTCTAATTATAAACTTTGTACCTGATTTTACATTTTTTGCCTCTTTGAAACATTCTTGCTTTCACATGGGGCAAGAGCCAGGGGAGCTTTTCTTCTAGCCTCTAGCCCCTGGTGGACCGGGGGCTAGGATGCCTGGTTTTCATCCAGGCTACTCAGCTCCAGTTCCTGGGCAGGGAACTGAGATCCTGCTTCAATCCACCACTCACTGCTCTCTCCCTGAGATCGGGGGGGAACAGGAAGGTGCGGGAGGCAAGGGGAGCCAACGCAGGAGACAGAGACTCGGGTGATGTTGGTGGGTGGCTGCCCCCAGGAGCCCTGTTCTCCTCCTGATTTGGGGGAAAAAAAGAAAATGAAGTGCTCTTGTTCATTAAATTTAAGATAGCGAGATTCACAAAAAGGTGCGGGATAAATAATTAAACAAAAGGAACAGAAGGAGACAGAACGGAAGGGCCCGGGACTCCGGATCAGAAGACCTGGATTCAAACTCGAATCCTGACAGCCCAATCTTTACGCGCCTGGGATCCCTGGGCTTCTCAGAGCCTCAGCTTCACCATCTGTGCAAGGAGGGGGGTGCATTTCTCCCAGGCCTGTGACAAGCAGCTGCCATCACACTGCACAGACTGTCTCCTGTCCCCCACAGTGGTAAGCGGAAGCAGAGAGCACTCGGCACCTCAGGCACCAATGCTCTTCACCCGATCGGGGTGACAAACCTAACAGGGGCTTTCAACACGGTACCCGACCAGGAGCGGTAGCTCACATCACGGCAGACTACTGTCACCCTGCTGCTGAGGGCTACAATCTTCATGCTTTTTCTGCTCTTAAACACGAATATTTTACAACAGGGAACATCACAGGCGGCCAGTTCTTTAAAGCCCCCCACCTGAGGAATGCAGCTGGTAAGAGGGTGATGATACACGAGCTGTGATAAACACTGAAACGTGATGAAGTTTCCAACAGCCTTTCATACTATACGAGCCTCTGATTTTTATACTTTTAGGTCTGCTGAATGACAGGTTTCTTTTTTGTTTTGTTTGCTTTTCATTTTTATTTTATATTGGAGCATCGTTGATTAACAATGTTGTGTTCGTTTCAGGTGTCCAGAAAAGTGATTCAATTCAACATAGACACGTATCTATTCTTTTTCAAATTCTTTTCCCATTTGGCCTATTACAGAATATTGAGCAGAGTTCCCTGTGCTCTACAGTGAGTTCTTATTGGTTATCTATTTTAAATATAGCAGTGTGACATGAATGACAGGTTTATTTTTTTAGAAAAAAGCATTATCCATTTTCAAAGATAACTAAGGTTAACATTTTGATGTATTTCTCTTTAATCAAGAACTAAAGGAGATGCCACCACTGTCCCCAGAGAGCCAGGCTCCACCCGGTCCCCAGGCCCAGGAACAACCTGCCCATCTAAGTTCAGGAAGTCTGTGTCAGGTGGGCACACTTGACAGCGAATCTCCTTGGAGACCTGCTCTTCGGGGAGTCCTGGTCCCAGCCAACAGCCCTGCCACCTGGGCCCCGCCTCCTCTTCTGGTGACCATTTCCTTCCTGCCCCACGCTCCCACTCTGTGGGCCATTTCTCCTGCGAGTCTGTCAGCTGATCCCATTGACTTGCTCCAGAGAAGGCTCTCGTCCTGCCTTCCAAGCCATTGGGTTGGTCCTTGGTGTCACCTTGTTTATCCAGTCACCTGCCTGCCTGACTCAGCCCGGGACCTGCTCCACCAGGCACATCATGCCTCCAGCATGGGCCGAGTCATCCCAGGCACTCAAAACACCTGTCGACTTATCAGGGTGCACACTTTCCTAGGACTATCAGGAAGCAGCGTTAAAGGATATGGTGCCTGTAGCTAGGAAGGGAGTTGCTAGATGGAGAAGCAAGTCCATGCGTGACCAGAGCGAAAGAGCTGGCAGCCCAGGCTGATGGATCAAAGGTGAGGAGGTCCCTTCCTTGAGAGAACCAGACTCCCTTTCCTTCGTCTTCCCCCAGTTTCTCTCTCCTCCTCCCCCTTTCCCTCCCTCTCTTTGATTCATCCCCCCTCTTTCCCTTCCAAAGCCTAAGCAGTGACACGATTATTTAGATTCACTGGAAGCCATCTGCAAGTTGAAATGAAAGTTCTGGAGACAAGCCTTCACCCAAAAAAAGAAAAAAAAAAAAAGAAAGAAAAAGAAAAGAAAGAAGGAAAGAAGTAAGGAAGAAAGACCCAGAAAAGATATGAGAAAGATTTTTTTTAATGTATCTACTGAAGCCAGGAAGTAGGACTAGAATGAAATAAAAGCCGTTATGTCCAGCCATGGGCTTCAGTTACCACGAATGTACAGGTGATTCATGAGTTTACCTCTCCTGCCCCTCTTCTGAGCTCCTCCTGTCCACCGGCTGCCACGTAATGCCTCTATGATCTCCATTGACACGTCCAGAGTTACACTTTGTTCGTTCACCCCCAATTCTCTCCTCCTTCTGGGTTTGATTTCGGATGCAGGGAGCGATAAGCGGCAGCTTGCAGCAAGCAGCAGCGAGTGGTAGCTGGAAGCGAGATCTTGGTTCCCAGACCAGGGGTCCTAACTGCTGGACCCCAGAGGCCAGCGACTAAACCCCCAGTTCTTGCCTGCCTTGTCAAGACAGGATTCAGGCGAGGAGGCGGAAGGTAAAGAGAAAAGGACAAACTTTATGGGAAAAGCAAATTACCTGCAGAAAGACACACGGGCGAACTCAGAGAGAGTCGTGCCTTTGGGAAGTTTAAATCCCTTACGCAGTTTTCCGGGTCTTTGTCTTCCTTCTGGTCAATCATCTTGCTTTCCCCACCCCCACCCCACCCCCACCCCCCGTGGCTAATTTGTCTCAGGACCCTCCTCTTAGGCGCACACACACCTCTCAGCCAAGATGGATCTCAAAACAAAGGAGTCTGGGGGAAGCAAGACTGAGTATGGCCTGGCATTGTCCCCTGACTTTTGACCCCCAAGGAGCCTTTCTGCGCATGTGCAGTGTCTCCTTTGCCCCAAGGAGGGGAAATATGTGACCTCTTGGTCTTTTCCTCAAACAGGGTTTAGCCCCTCCCTGCTCCTGCCATGACTGTTACGTTAAAGCATCCACAGGAGACAAAGCCTGGCTATTTATCCTGTTTCTGTTGTTATTTCCATTTCGGAGAGCAAACAGGAGGCTGGTTGTAAATATCTAGGCTGGAGCCCATCTATCTCCTGTCTCAGGTTTCCACCCTCAGGTCGTCCTCCTGTACATGCCAGAAATCAGAAAGTGCTTTTGGACCCCTTCCTCCCTTCCAGTGGGAAGCATCTTCAACCTGCAACAAAATCTCCCTGAGCTGGTTGCCTAAATAACTCTTAAAATAGCCCACTTCGCTCCACTCGCACGTATTCCACCCGTCCCAATCATTTCTCACCAGGACTGTTATAAAAGCCTCCCCGGCTTGTCTTTCTGCACCCAGTGGGGCTACCTTCCTTCCACAGTGGATAATGTAGCCGCAGCCATCTGTTCAGAACATACATCTGATCACATTTTACACACACACACACACACAGCCTCCGTTTTAAAAAAATTGACATGTAATTGACTTATAACATTATCCTAGTTTCAGATGTACAACATAATGATTTGATATCTGTATACACTGTGAAATGATCACCACAGTAAGTGTAGGTAACATCGGTCACCATACGTAGTTACAAAAAACCATTTTTTCTTGTGATGAGAATTTTCAAGGTCTACCCTCTTAGCAATTTTTGAATGTACAATACAGTATCATTAACTATAGTCACCGTGCTGTGCATCACATCCCCAGGACTTATTTATTTCATAGCTGGAAGTTTGTACCTTTTGACTCTTCACCCATTTCACCTGCTTCTGTCCTCACCCCCATTCCCACCTCTGGCAACCACTAACCTTTCTCTGTATCTATAACTCGGTTTTTTGTTTGGGGCTTTTTTTTTTTTTTTTGGTTCCACATATAAGTGAGATTATATGGTATTTGTCTTCCTCTGTCTGACTTATTTCACTTAACACAATGCTCTTGAGGTCTATCCGTGTTGATGCAATTTGGCAAGGTTTCATTTTAAGAGCCAGCTTTATTCTAATAACAATAGCTTCCGATTATCGGAAAAATCCCTAACAGGGCCTGGAGAGTTCAGTCCCTGGGGGAACAGATCCCTTCCTTGGGGTCTCCCCATCACATTGTGCCCCTTACCTTCTGCACTGCACATACTCTGAGCCCCGTTCGGCCCCTCTAACCAGGCGTGTCCCTTCTCACCTTGGGGTGTTCATCCCTGCTCCTTCCCTGCCTTTACAGTGTTCT
>NW_020175321.1:853901-939911 GCF_003031525.2 Neophocaena asiaeorientalis asiaeorientalis | reverse complement strand
CACCCTCCCACCCTGGACTGAGGCTGCTCTTTTGTCCTACCTCAGCTTCATCCCCCCTCCTCCAGGAAGCCCTCCCCATCTCATGGAAGAGATCAATTACCCCATTTTACTCTCTCCCAGCTCCTTGTACTTCCTTTGGTACCAATCACAGTTGTAATTCTGCATTTTACTTGAGTGCTTGTAACTAATGCCCATCTCCTCAGTAGACTGTGAACTTCCCCAGGACACAGGCCTGTGTCCTCCCTTTTTCTGCGTTATATTCCTAGCACTTAGCATAGCTGCCACAGGGCAACACCAAAGGCAAGTGTTTCCAAAGGGGTTGCGTGGCCTTGGGAAGATGCCTGTAGCTGGGGCTTAGTTTTTCCTTCTATAAAATAGGCATGGTAATGGTGTTTCCTGGGAGACTGCAGTCATAAAAGGTATGAGGGTCCGTTGTTAATATTTGCTTTGCACAAAAGTTCACACGAGGAACCTGAACCCTTTAAATATATTGTTCGTGTGTTCTGCAGTCAGTGTCTTAACTAGGTATTTTTTCCTTTTTAGCCTTATCAGTATTTCTGAGCACCAACAGTGCACCTAGAATTGTCCAAGACGTAATGACCATGATCCGTATCCAGGTAACTTATCATTGTGCGTAACTGATATTAATCCTGATGGAATCAAATAACAGTACAGGTTTTCTGAGGTGTGTACTCACTTATTACCTCTCATGGTAAGGTCCCAATCTGGACAAGCAGCCTCCATTATCTCATCTCCCCTTTACAGATGGAGACCTGGGGGGAAGAAGATGCGGCATGGCTTGCCCGAAGGCAGAGAGCCAGGAGCAAAGGAGGGAATGATAATCATAATGATTTGCATTTGTGACGTGCTTTCCCTACTGAAAAATCCAAAGCTCTTAGCAACGCTCAGTTTAATCCATCATTTTAATAATGCTGTGAAGTTTAACAAAAAGCATTGATTTCGGCAAGAGGCAAATGTTTTGAAATATAGCTGTGTAGCTAACTTCAAAACCATCCAGGTAGATTGGATTTAAAAACTCATATTTCAAAACACCCAAATATGAATTATTGAGAACTTAGTGAGGGTTCCAGGGAAAAGCAAATTACTCAGGGCATGATTCTCCCAGCTGTGTCTCTTTCTTCCTACTCCTCATGTTTAAACCAGAGCAGATGACACAGGGTGGACATTTAAGGGGATGAGTGTGAATCTGGAGTCCCTCAGACACGATTCTCATCTGTACTTACCACTGTGACCTTAGGCAAGAAACTTAACCTTGCATAAGCCTGTTTTCTCATTAGTCAAATAGGGATGATAGCTCAAATACACATGTAAATATTAAAAAGAAATCAGGTGCCCAGCATTGTGTCTGGACCAAATAGCTGTTTAATAGTGGTTGATATTAATATTTATATCTGTTAATAACAATAAATGGTTCCCTCAGCTTTTAAAAGTTGTAAATAAGTGGCCAAATTAATTAGGCAAGAAATTTTGAAGACCAAACATGTACATAGAGTTTAGTTAAAAGTGAAGAGGGGGTTGGTCGAGACTGAATAGCAGGGTCCATCCTCCCTCTGGAGTCCCAATTTTTCACTCAAGGGTCTCCCCCTTCCCCACCCCAGGTCCTATAGGACTCATGCAGGTGGATCTGGGACCAAAGTTGAGGAGGCCTTTCTCCAGGTGGGACCTCAGAGATGTGGAGCAAATGTGGAGAAAGATGGTCCCTGGGAGGATTTCTCCACCCAATCCACGAATAGGTCGAAGAACAAAGCAAGAACGAGGCAAGCTCTAACCTTGGGGATCTGCAGGGGATACGCCTAAGGGAATATTCTTGGGAAGTAAGAATGCTTTTCTGAGAACACCAAAACCAAACCTTCCTGGAAGACAACCAGGAAACTTGCACGCTGCCCAAGGTGTGGTATGCTGTCTGAAAGTCCACCTAGTAAGGAAACTCTTCTTAGGTAAACAGAATGCTTCCTCTAACTCAAGTAGACACTTGACAGTTTACTGCTTTCTGTGAAAGGGTTCAATCCCACTCTCTTGCACTAACATCCAGCTGAGAATGAAAGTTCCAGGAAGTCAAGTTCAGGAGGGAGAATCACTTTGGAAGTGACGGCACCATCTGGTGGGAGTTGATGGAGTCTGTCCACTGAGAGCATGAAGGGGGGAGGTGGTGAAAGCCCAGGAGGCTATGTCACAGACCAAAGACATCCTCAGAGCATGGAAGGCTTTCCACATAACACCTAAGCTGGAAATTGCTTTCTTCCAGAAGAATTAGACAAGAAAAAGAAATAAAATCATCCAAATCAGAAAGGAAGAAGTTAAAATGATCTCTGTCCACAGATGTTATATACAGAAAACCCTAAAGATTACACACACACACAATTGTTAGAACTCATAAATGAGTTCAGCAAAGTTGCAGGATACAAATCAATGCACAAAATCAGTTTCATTCTTACATATTAACAATGAACAATCAGAAAAAGAAATTCAGAAAAAATTCCATTTCTAATAGCATCAAAAAATGAAATACTTAGGAATAAACTTAAGCAAGGAGGCAAAAGATTTGTATGCTGAAAACTACAAAGTGTTGCTGAAAAAAATTAAAGAAGGTACAAATAGATGGAAAGGTATTCACTATTCTTGTATTGGAAGACTTAACATTGTTAATATGGCAATACTAACTAAAGTGACCTACAGATTCGAAGCAGTCACTATCAATATTCCAATGACAATTTTTGCAGATATACAGAAACCCATCCTAAAATTCACTTGGGATCACAAGGGTCAAAACAATCTTAAAAAATAAGAACAAAATTGGAGGTCTCACACTTCAAAACTTATTACAAAGCTACAGTAATCAAAACAGTGTGGTACTGGCATAAAGATAAACTCATAGATCAATGGAATGGAATAGAGAGCCCAGAAATAAACACTAGTATACATGGCCAAATGATTTTCAATAAGGGTGCCAAGACCATTCAGTGAGGAAAGGACAGTCATTTCAACAAATGGCAGTGGGAAAACTGTATCTCCACATGCAAACAAATGAAGTAGGACCCAAACCTTACACCATATACAAAAATTGACTCAAGATGGATCATAAATGATGAGCTAAAACCATAAGACTCTTAGAAGAAAACATAAGAGAAAGCTTTATGACATTGGATTTGGCAATGATTTCTTAGATATGACATCAAAAACAGGAGCAACAAAAGAAAAATAGATAAATTGGACTACACCAAAATTTAAAACTTCTGTGCATCAAAGGACGCAATCAACAAAGTGAAAAGGCAGCCCTCTGAACAGGAGTAAATATTTGCAAATCATATATTTGAGGAGCGGTTAATATTCAGATATAGAGAACTTCTACAATGCAACAACAAAAAAACAAATAACCAGATTTAAAGATGGGCAATGGAATTGAATCAATCACTCTTTCTCCAACAAAGATATACAAATGGTCAATAAGCACATGAAAAGGTGATCAATGTCACTAATCACTAGGGAGAAGCAAATCAAAACTACAGTGAGATACCACTTCACACCCATTAGGATGGAGACTATTAAACACACACACACACACACGGAAAATAAGTGTTGGTGAGGATGTGGAGAAATTGGAACGCTCATGCATTGCTGGTAAAAATGTAAAATGGTTCGGCCACTGTGGAAAACCATTTAGTGGTTCCTTAAAAAGTTAAACATAAAATTATCACATGATTCAGCAATTCCATGTCTGGATATATAACCAAAAGAAATGAAAGCAAGAACTTGAACAGATATTTGTACACACATATTCATAGCAGCATCCTTTACAATAGCCAAAATATGGAAGCAATCCAAGTGTCCACCAATGGAGTAATGGATAAACAAATGTGGCATATCCATACAATGGAATATTATTCAGTCCTGAAAAAGAAGGAAATGCTGACACCTGCTACAACATGGATGAAACTTGAGGACATTATGCTGAGTGAAATATGCCATCATGAAAGGACAAATACTGTATGATTCCACTGATATGAGGTACCCAGAGGAGTCAAATTCATAGAAATGGAAAATAGAAAGGTGGTTGCCAGGGGCTGGGGGGAGGGGGAAATGAGGAGCTATTTTCTAATGTGGACAGAGTTTCAGCGTGGAATGATTAAAAAGTTATCAAATTGGATAGTGGTAATAGTTACACAACATGGTGAGTGCCCTTGATGCCAAAAAATTATACACTTAGAAATGGTAAATTTTATATTACGTGTATCTTACGACAATGTAAAAAAATTTTTAATGAAACATTTACATGTAAATCTAGCAAAACATGTACAGAACTTATATGCTGAAAACTACACAATGCTGATGAGAAATGTTTTAAAGTTCTAAATAAATGGAGAGGTGATCTCTTATCTGGGCAAAGCACAGCCTCCTCCATCCTCCTGCTTTTATAGGAGTTTTGGCTATTATGGAGTTTCTGTCCACAGGGGAGAAACTGTTCAGCCTGGGGCCCATCTATCTCCTGCTTCAGTATTCTTGAGAAGGACATGCACTCACTCCCTCTTGCGAGAGCACCGGAATCACAACTAACTGCTGAACAATCATCAACAGGAAGACACTGGAACTCACCAAAAAAATACCTGACATCCAAAGACAAAGGAGAAGGCACAATGAGATGGTAGGAGGGGCGCAATCACAGTAAAATCAAATCCCATAACTGCTGGTGGGTGACTCACAGACTGGAGAACACTTATGCCACAGAAGTCCACCCACTGGAGTGAAGGTTCTGAACCCCACATCAGGCTTCCCAAACTTGGGGTCCGGCAACAGGAGGAGGAATCTCCAGAGAATAAGACTTTGAAGCCTAGTGGAATTTGCTTGCAGGGCTTCAACAGGACTGAGGGAAACAGAGACTCCACTCTTGGAGGGCACACACAAAGTGTGCGCATCAGGACCCAGGGGAAGGAGCAGTGACCTCATAGGAGACTGAACCACACCTACCTGCTAGTGTTGGAGGGTCTCCTGCAGAGGCAGGGAGTGGTTCTGTCTCACTGTGAGGACAAGGACACTGGCAGCAGAAGTTCTGGGTAGTACTCCTTGGCGTGAGCCCTCCCAGAGTCCACCATTAGCCCCACCAAAGAGCCTGGGTAGGCTCCAGTGTTGGGTCACCTCAGGCCAGACAACCAATAGGGAGGGAACCCAGCGCCACCCATGAGCATACAAGTGGATTAAAGTTTTACTGAGCTCTGCCCACCAGAGCAACACCCAGCTCTACCCATCACCAGTCCCTCCCATCAGGAAGCTACACAAGCCTCTTAGATAGCCTCATCCACCAGAGGGCAGACAGCAGAAGCAAGAAGAACTACAATCCTGCAGCCTGTGAAACGTAAACCACATTCACAGAAAGATAGACAAAATGAAAAGGCAGAGGACTACATACCAGATGAAGCAACAAGATAAAACCATAGAAAAACAACTAAATGAAGTGGAGATAGGCAACCTTCCAGAAAAAGAATTCAGAATAATGATAGTGAAGATGACCCAGAACCTTGGAAAAAGAATGGAGGCAAAGATCGAGAAGATGCAAGAAATGTTTAACAAAGACCTAGAAGATTTAAAGGACAAACACCTAGATGAATTAAAGAACAAACAAACAGAGATGAATAATATCAAGCATCATTTCCAACTACAACGCTATGAGATTAGAAATAAATTACAACAAAAACAAGTAATACAACAAGTAATACAACAAAAAAAAGTAAAAAACACAAACATATGGAAGCTAAATAATACGTTACTAAATAACCAAGAGATCACTGAAGAAATCAAAGAGGAAATCAAAAAAATACCTACAGACAAATGACAATGAACACACGATGATCCAAAACCTATGGGATGCAGCAAAAGCAGTTCTAGGAGGGAAGTCTATAATACAATAACTGAAATGAAAAATACACTTGAAGGAATCAAGAGCAGAATAACTGAGGCAGAAGAGCGGATAAGTGACCTGGAAGACAGAATGGTGGAATTCACTGCTGTGAATTAAATACTTAGGAATAAACCTACCTAAGGAGGTAAAAGACATGTACTCAGAAAACTATAAGACACTGATGAAAGAAATCAAAGATGACACAAACAGATGGAGAGATATACCATGTTCTTGGATTGGAAGAATCAATACTGTGAAAATGACTATACTACCCAAAGCAATCTACAGATTCAATGCAATCCCTATCAAATTACCAATGGCATTTTTCACAGAACTAGAACAAAAAATCTTTAAATTCGTATGGAGACACAAAAGACCCCAAATAGCCAATACAATCTTGAGAAAATAAAATGGAGCTGGAGGAATCAGACTCCCTGACTCACACTATACTACAAAGCTACAGTAATCAAAACAATATGGTACTGGTACAAAAACCGAAATATAGGTCAATGGAACAGGATAGAAAGCCCAGAGATAAATCCACACCCCTATGGTTAACTAATCTATGACAAAGGAGGCAAGGATATACAATGGAGAAAAGACAGCCTCTTCAATAAGTGGTGCTGGGAAAACTGGACAGCTACATGTAAAAGAATGAAATTAGAACACTCCCTAACACCATACACAAAAATAAACTCAAAATGGATTAAAGGCCTAAATGTAAGACCGGACACTATAAAACTCTTAGAGGAAAACATAGGCAGAACACTGTTTGACATAAATCGCAGCAAGATCTTTTTTTAGCCACCTCCTAGAGTCATGGAAACAAAAATAAACAAATGGGACCTAATGAAACTTAAAAGCTTTTGCACAGCAAAGGAAACTATAAGCAAGACAAAAAGACAACCCTCAGAATGGGAGAAAATATTTGCAAGCGAATCAACAAAGGATTAACCTCCAAAATATATAAACAGCTCATGCAGCTCAATATTAAAAAAACAAACAACCCATCAAAAAATGGACAGAAGACCTAAACAGACATTTCTCCAAAGAAGACATACAGATGGCCAAGAGGCACATGAAAATCTGCTCAACATCACTAATCATTAGAGAAATGCAAATCAAAGCTACAATGAGGTATCACCTCACAGCAGTCAGAATGGCCATCATCAGAAAATCTACAAACAACAAATGCTGGAGAGGGTGTGGAAAAAGGGAACCCTCTTGCACGGTTGGTGGGAATGTAAATTGATACAGCCACTATGGAGAGCAGTATGGAGGTTCCTTAAAAAACTAAAAATAGAATTACCATATGACCCAGCAATCCCACTGCTGGGCATATACCCAGAGAAAACCATAATTCAAACAAACACATGAACCCCAATGTTCACTGCAGCACTATTTACAATAGCCAGGTCACGGAAGCAGCCTAAATGCCATCGACAGATGAATGGATAAAGTATGGTACATATATACAATGGAATATTACTCAGCCATAAAAAGGAACAAAATTGGGTCATTTGTAGAGACATGGATGGACCTAGAGACTGTCATACAGAGTGAAGTAAGTCAGAAAGAGAAAAACAAATATCGTATGTTAACGCACATACGTGGAATCTAGAGAAATGGTACAAATGAACCAGTTTGCAAGGCAGAAATAGAAACACAGATGTAGAGCACAAACATATGGACACCCAGGGGGGCAAGCGGGGGCAGGGGGCGGCGGTGGTAGTGGTGGGATGAAATGGTAGACTGGGATTGACATATATATACTAATATGTATAACATAGATAATAAGAACCTGCTGTATAAAATAAATAAATTAAATTAAATTTTTAAAAAGTATTCTTACCTTAAAAAAATAATAATAAATAAATAAGTAAATGGAGAGGTATACTGTATTCATGGATTGGAAGAATCAACATAGTAAAGATGCTTGTTCCCAAATTGATATACAGATTTATCATAAGTCCTATTAAAATCCCAGCAAGATTTTTTTAAGTATAGACAAGGTTATTGTAAGCTTCATATGAAAAGGCATACAAACTTGAATAGCTAACACAATTTGAAAAAGAAGAATAAAGTTGGAGGAGTAAGTCTACCCAACTTCAAGAATTACAGGGACTTCCCTGGTGATCCAGTGGTAAAGAATCCACTTTGGATTCTTCAGGGAAATAAGATCCCACATGCCTCGGGACAAGTAAGCCCACATGCCACAACTACTGAGCTCGCATACCTCAACTAGAGAGGCTTTGTGCCACAAACTACAGAGTGCACGAGCCCTGGAGCCTGTGCACCACAAGTAG
This sequence comes from Neophocaena asiaeorientalis asiaeorientalis, assembly GCF_003031525.2. Classification (NCBI taxonomy): domain Eukaryota; kingdom Metazoa; phylum Chordata; class Mammalia; order Artiodactyla; family Phocoenidae; genus Neophocaena; species Neophocaena asiaeorientalis. The sequence goes on along the minus strand of NW_020175321.1, from coordinate 931,694 downwards.
AGAAGAGAAAACCTGCATGCCACAACTAGAGAGAAACCCGTGCACCACAACCAAGAGCCCATGCTGCAACGAAAGATCCCACATGCCTCAACGAAGATCCCGTGTGCTGCAACTAAGACCTGATGCAGCCGAAAATAAATAAATAAATAAATTTTTAAAAAGAGAATTACAGTATAGCTACAGTAATCAAGACTCTGTGGTATTGGCAGAATAGACTTATAAACCAATGGAACAGGACAGAGAACCAGAAATAGACCCAGACAAATATGTCCAAATGAGTTTTGAAAAAGGTGCAAAAGCAATTCAATGAGGAAAGACACCGTATTCAACAATGAATGCTTAGAGCATTTGGACTATAAGCAAAAAAATGAACCTTAACCTAAGTCTCACACCTCGTCCAAAAATTAACTCAAAATGGAACACAGACTTACATGTAAAGCATAAAATGATAAAACTTTTAGAAAGAAATTAAAAAATCCTCAGGACCTAGGGCCAGGCAAAGACGTCTCAGACTCAACTCTAAAAGCATGATCCATAAAAGGAAAAATTGATAATTTTTTTAAAGTTTTCATCAAAATTAAAAACTTTTGCTCTGTGAAAGATCTTGTTATGAGGATATAAAGATGAGCTACAGCTTGGGAGAAAATATTTGCAAACCACGCATCTGTCGAACAACCAATATCTAGAATATATAAAGAGCTCTCAAACTAAACAATTAAAATAAAATAAAAAATAAACAATTCAATTAGAAAGTGATCAAAAAATATGAAGACATCTTTCACCAAAGAGGATACAGAGATGGCAAATAAGCACATGAAAAGATCTTCAACATCCTTCGCAATTGAAGAAGTACAGATCAAAACAATGTGCAATCATTCCCACATTCCCAATGTGCTAGTGACTTTGTGAAAAATAGTGATAACACCAAGTGATGGTGAGGATGTGGGGAAACTGAGTCACTCATCATTGCTGGCAAGAATGTAAAATGGCACAGCTACTCTGAAAAACAGCTGGACACTTCTCAACATCCCGGTGAGAAAAGAGTTGTCATTGGATATTGTGTGAGTGGATAGGTTAGGTTATGCCGCAGTGACAAAAAACCAGAAATGTCAGTGACCTCAACAACAAAGTAGGCTTCGTTCAAGGGAGCGAGTCAGGCACAGCGGCTGACAGAGGCCCCGTGTCAGCCCACGCTTTCCAGTCACCACGGCAAGACGCTGAGGGCTCCGCAAACTACACGGACTCCGAAAGCCTCTGCCCTGAAGTGGCCCGAGTCACTGCCGCTCACGTTTTTTGGGCCAAACAGGGATGTATCCAACTACTTCAGGGAGGGGCAGAGGAAATTTGGGGTCAGAATTCAGGTCACCATGGTGTCACCGGGCACAATTGTCTCAGCTACAAAGGAGGGGAACCGGGCTTGAAGCCGTGACCACGTCAGGCCCTCAGAGCTGAATCCTGGACTGCCCTGTCCTTGAGACCCATCTTCCCACAGGGAGGGTCTCCAAGATCAGGTTTTTGAGTCCGAAGAAAGAATGCTAACACTCCCTTGCAAAGGGCTGCAGAACGGCTCAGCTGATATCCGACTTTGAAACAAACTTGTCTTGACCAGGAAATGAAAGGACGTTGGGAAAATTGTTTTGCTTAATACCTGTCAGATATTTCTGAGTTTTGGGCTCCCTGCTTTAGAAAACAACCAATAAATTAGAGTCTGCCAAGGAGATGGGCGTCTTCTCTGACCAGCATCTTCCAAGATGGTCTGCATGCAAACGCAGCAAAAGGCTTTAATTCTTTCTGCAAAACAGCTCTCCTAGCACCACATGCAAGGAGACACTTAGAAAGCACTTTCTGATGAACTCAGTGATGGGAAAAAGGTACAGTGGAGGGTGTGACCGTACTGCTGCCCAAGAAGACTAGCAATTCCCTAAACAACTGAATCCAGGAAACTAGAAGGCTGTTTCAGCTTTTGGTCAGATACTAAATATAGCAACCCTGGGGACTGTTCACCCCCTGGAAGGATGCTGGCCCTGCCTGTAACTGTTGCTCAAGAAGCAGCCCCTCGGTAGTCCCTCCTCCCTGCATGGCCCCTCCCACTCTGGGGGCCACGGCTAAGAGGTCCAGGTGGGCACCACCCACCACAGCAATTCTTCAGGCCAGGCTTTAATCAGAAAAGAGGAGCTGGTTCCATCCCATCACTTGTCTCAGGAATCTGAATTAAGAAATGCTTAGGGAAAGAAGAAATTAGCAGAGGAAATAAAAACAAAAAGGTAAGGATGATGGAAGAGCTGGGGCAGCCAGAGTGGGCCATGAGCAAGCCAACGTTACTAGAGAATAAAATTCAGACAGAGCAGAGGAAGCAGGGGGCCGGAGTGGGGAGAGTGGAGCAGATGGGCCGGGAGGGGCGGGGGTGTGAGAGGGGCGCCCGGACCCTGGAGTTAGCGGGGAGCAAGCAGGCCGTGGGGCGGCCAGAGCAGCCTCACCGCCGGCCCACAGCCCCGGGCCCTCCTTCCACCTCTGCTGCTTTCTCATCACATCTTCCTAAGCAAAGGCAGTTCTCACCTAAGAGGAATCTGATGACAGCCGTGCAGGTTCCTCTTCCCTACTCTGCTGCCAATTAAAGCACAGCCTACGCTATGCCTCAGAGTCCATCAAAAGGATCTGAAATCTGCTCTGCCCACCGCCAAAGGGAACAAAAATCGATAGCCAGGGTCAATTCAGCCTGATCCCAGAGCCCACAGCCCCTTCTGATGAAGAGTGATGCCTGCTGTGATACACGGGAAGGTCTCGGTCACGTGTGCTGTGTCAGCAGACCACTGAGGCCTCGCGGGTCTCAGCCCTCTCCCCCAGTGAGGCCCATGACCTCCGCACCACACACACCAGCCAGGACAACGCAAGCCTGCCTGTAGCTCCGCCAGGGGCACAACCCCCCTAGGCCTCCATGTTTAATAGAAGCAGCTCACCTCTGACCCCTTCTTCCCGTGGGGCTGCATGTTCAGAATGCAGTTGAAGAAACACTCCCGTTGCTGAGAATGTTTGCAAACTATTCACCGTCCATCCCATCCACAGCAGGACACCTGTTATTCCACGAGCAGCTGTGTCTGCAACACTTAGCAGACCCTGTGACTTCAAGTCAAAATTTATACCCAGGGGATCTACTCCCAGAGCTGCAGAGCAGGGAGAGGGATTTCCCCTGGCCTCAGGGATGCACACCCAGGTCAACGGCAGCCATGCCCTGCATGGTCCTTCTGCTGAGAGGAGGGCCCAGCCCAGGACTGGAGGTGGGGCTGCTAAGTTGGATTGGGCTGGTCTCACTCCAGAGACTGAGAGTTGGTTGTCTCTCCACGTGTATTGTCTTCTTCAAGAGCAGAATCCCATTACTGCAGCTCAGCACATGCCACCCGGAATGAAAGCCATTTCCCAGCCCCCTTGCAGCCACATGTGGCCGCATGACCAACGTCCAGACAATGAGACGGAAGCAGAAGTGCTGTCTGGGACTCTTGGGGAAGCTCTTTCGGCAGGGGACAGTGTCAGTAGCCATCGTATGTTATGAAGAGCCAGGCTAGAAGGGGGCCTGGGTCCCTGGTGACCTTGGAGCCACCATATCAGCCAGGACGGTACATCTAGATTCTCTCTGTGAGAGAAACATAAGCTGTTGTCTTGTTTAAACCACTGTTATTCTGAGTTTGAGGTAACGTTCAGTTTGATGCAACGTGGCGAATAATTGGTACCTTGAAGTGGCATGGTACAAGAACGTGACGGCTAAAACGTGAGCTGTCATTAATGTAACGTTATCAGATGGCAGGGGACAAGGGCTCAGACTCTAAGATGAGAAGTGGGTGAGCCTTGTTATGCAGTGACAAAACATTTGGTAAAACTGTCACCTATTGTCCCTTGGATGAGAGACCAGAAACTGAGATCTGGGTACAGAGACTTGGTGGGGAGAGTCCGGATGTTGGCAGATGGTGACTGCAATGGCTTTGTAACCCAGGCCGGACTGCATCCCAGGACGCCCTTCCCTGCAGGTGCCCATTAGGTGGGCCACACGAGAGCTTCCCGGGAGACTCGGAGGCCGGCGGGAGCAGCAGACTTTGTGCGGATCCCCCTACCACACTCAGCATCACTTGACCTGCCGGCTCCCCTCTTTGGTGGGAAGCAGCAGTGGACCTGTCACCGCCCTGCATCCCCGCAGCCTCCTTCAGATGTGTGTCCCTGGCTGCACAGGTGTGCGGCCCACGCAGGATCCCACTTCCAACAACCCTGCCCTCGATGAATGCTCTGCTGTCACCTTCTTGACATTCGGAATTTTGGAACAAGGGGCTTTGCATTTTCACTTTGCACTGGGTCCAGAATTTTAGGTAGGCAGCCCTGCCTAGTAGTTCCACATCTCCATGAACAAAGTCCTGTGAGAGAGAGAGAGAGAGAGAGAGCTTGAGCTCAGCACGGAGTGATCCAGTCCAAGGCAGAGAAGGAAAGGAGACAGCAGAGCTGAGAAAGGGATTGTGTGCCCCCACAGCCCCTGCTTTTGCACCCCCAGCAGAGCTAGAAAACTGCCATTTAGAGAAAACTTGGTGATCTTCACATAAAGGCAGTGAGCCTGCTGGCAAGGAGATTAACCTTCATGACAAAGCCCATCTGTTTAGACGGCCTCAGACAGAGGTGCTAAGTTGGAGACAAAACAAACTGTAAAAGACAAAAGTCTTCAGACTTAAAAATGACATGCAGACAAGATCTTTAGTTGATTTTAAAAAATGTTTTATTTTATATTGGAGTATAGTTGATATACAATGTTGTGTTAGTTTCAGGTGTACAGCCAAGTGATTTAGTCACACATATTCATATATCTATTCTTTCCCATTTTAGGTTATTACAGAGTTCTGAGCAGAGTTCCCTGTGCTGTACAGTAGGTCCTTGCTGATTATCTATTTTATATAGAGTCGTGTGTATCTGTTAATCCCAACCTCCTAACTTATCCCTCCCACCCTTTCCCCTTTGGTGACCATAAGTTTGTTTTCTAAGTCTGTGAGTCTGTTTCTGTTTCGTTGATAAGGTCAGTTGTGTCATACTTTAGATCCCACACATAAGTGATATCATATGGTATTTGTCTTTCTCGGTCTGACTTACTTCACGTAGTATGATGACCCTTAGTTGGCTGTTTACACATAGAACTAGCTGAAAGAAGATAAACTAAAAGCCTACCAAGTTTTTCAGAGAAATATCATTGTAAAGAAATCCCAACCTGGCTGGCAACCGTCTGCAGGTTAAAACCCAGAAGCAGAGCATTGGGCCACAGAAGCAAAGGGACGACGAAGAGCCCCCAGAGGACAAAGTGGGTGCGAAAGCAGAAGTAGAGCTGCCTGAGGGGCTGAGGCAGGAAGCCTGGTACCCTGCCCAACAACCAACTTCAGATGCAAACTAGCTGCTGAGATCCTTTCTGACCCACCTCCTAGAGTAATGTAAAAAAAAAAAAAAAAACTAGCTGCTGGCCTGCCATGGGTTCCCCACTCCCCCCTTTTCTGAATACACATTTACGTTTTCCTGTTCCTTCTCCATCATTGTTGGTTTGACAAGGGCAGACACCTGTCTTTTCATTTGTAGGCAACATTTCAAGCTGACAGAACAGACTGCACCGCAATCAGCGTCCCAGGGGAAGGAGCTTATGGGTCTTCAGGGCTGCATACCTCCCGGAGACCCATGCACACTGCGAACGAGGAGAGGCCCGTGGGCATTCCGTTAGCCCTCCAACCTCCTCTTCCTTGTTAGCAACGAAATCCCACTGCCTGCTTAGCATACCGGGCCCAGAATACAAGATCACCTTTGTCAACTTTCTAGTGGGGAGGTGTGGCCACAGGACTGACGTTCTGGGCAGTGACGTGTAAGAAGAAGGGCTGTGCGGGGCCTGTGGTGTCCAGTGCTCAAGCAGCTACTTTGCACCATGAGGACACATGATAGGTTGGAGGAACAGCAAAGCAGAAGGAGTGTGGGGACCTGGGGGCTGTGGAACCCCCTCAGTAGACCTGGACAGCTGAACTCTTGACTCTTTTGTATGAGAGAAGGCTGCCTACCTGTTCAAATGACTGTTAGCTCTCTCCCAGCAGCCTGGGCTAATCCTAGCTAATATGATCCCAGTGGCCCGGAATTCTAGCTGTTCACCAGAACCCAAGCTTTCCTTGTCTGGCACATAGCCAGAATCCACCTCCCTTGCAATTAGAGATGTTTGTGGGTGATGAATTCTAGCCAGTGGGAATCTGGGTGGCTTTTAGGACACAGCAGTGACTCTCCATTTTCTTGGTCCTCTCCCCCAGCTGAATATAGACAATGATAATGCCCTAGATGGTGATGGAACCACAAACTAAAAGGAGCCAGAATCCCTGAATCACTGTAGGAGCAGAACATCCTGACAAAACCAAAACCACCGCTAGGCCTAATTATGTGAAGGAGAAATAAACTTCTAGTGGGCTTGATCTGTTGTGCATTTGGAATCTATTTGTTAAGGGGGTCTAGCCTACCCTATATAGGCCACAGGAAGCAGGCTAAGATGCTAAGGTAGGGTGCCCTGGGCCCCAGGTGTGGGAGCTTGCATTTTGAGCTCTAGTTCAAGCAGAGGAATTGGAAGAGGAGCTCCAATCAGGAAACATGACCCCAAATCCTGTCCTGCAGACAGAGAATTTGCCCGGGTTGGGGGGAAGTTCCATTCAAATGGACTTTTAGATAAGTATGAGTCCCATGTTGGATTGGAAATGAATAAACAGCCTCAGGGACTGTGTTTTGGGGGTTAAGCTAGAATAAACCTGTACCTACAGGCGGGGCCGCATTTGAGCGCTAAGCATGGCCAACAAACAAATCAATATGGAAACCAGTCTACACACAACTTTTCCATTTAGAAACTTTTATATCAGAAACAAAAGCATTGTGTAGTGGTTAAGTCTCCAAAGTAGCTGCCACCGTTCTAATTCTGACCCTGTGACTCACCAGCAGGTAAGAAACCTCAGCCATACCACTTCAGTCCTCTGAGCTTTGGTTTCCTCATCTGTAAAATGGGGGTCATTACAGTACCTTCCTCAGACAGCTGATGGGTTAAAGAAAGTAATGCAGGCAAAGCGCTAGCATGAGTGAGGCACGTGGTAAGAACGCAAAATCTGTTGTGTATTAATGTCAGCAAAAACGCATCGACTCCACTGCCACTGTTGGGTGGCATTAACGTTGCTTATGTCCTCTCATTTTGGACAAAGAGACCTACAGACAGCCTTTGAGACCCAATCTTTAGTAAGTAGAGTAGCTTCTGGAATCTAGTTTACACTTGTTTACACAACAGTATTTCAGATAAATCTGCATGTTATTGGATTATAAAATGCAAGTCCTTTAGAAACCAGAGTGGGGGGCTTCCCTGGTGGCGCAGTGGTTGAGAGTCCGCCTGCCGATGCAGGGGACGCGGGTTCGTGCCCCGGTCCGGGAGGATCCCACATGCCGCGGAGTGGCTGGGCCCGTGAGCCATGGCCACTGAGCCTGCGCGTCCGGAGCCTGTGCTCCGCAACGGGAGAGGCCACAGCGGTGAGAGGCCCGCGTACCGCAAAAAAAAATAATAATTAAAAAAAAAACAAACAAAAAACCAGAGTGGGGACTTCCCTGGTGGTCCAGTGGTTAAGACTTCACCTTCCGGCGCAGGAGGTGCGGGTTCGATCCCTGGTCAGGGAGCTAAGATCCCACATGCCTCGGGGCCAAAATACCAAAACAAAAAATAAAAGAAACAATATTGAAACAAATTCAAAAAAGATTTTAAAAATGGGCCACGTCAAAAAAAAAAAAACCCAAAGTGAATTTAAGATCACTTGGCATTATTTCCTCAATTAATATTCATTCACTTGTGAAGGCCCCATTAGTTGCCAGGCCTCACTTGTGAAGGCCCCATTAGTTGCCAGGCTCTGGGCTGGGCTCTGGGGACACAACGGAGAACAAGCCAGCAGGGCTCTTACCCTCCCAGAACTTGCATTCTAGTGGGAGCCCCCACAGGGCCACTGCCACTGTCAGGACAGGTTCCTGGACCATGTGTAGCAGTCCTGATGTTCAGAAAGTCAGGACTTTTTTATAGAAACTTTTTTCCCACCCCCTCGACTCTATCGTCCCATCAGACACTGACCAGTAATGGCCACTTGGTTCCTCAGACCATCTTTAATATCACTTTGTTTGCCTGAATCTAGATTAGGATGCTTCCTCCAAGGTCCTCACCTGTCCTGGTATGAGGGAAACTTACCCCTCAGAATCTGCAGCTCACCCTGCCCTACTGATGCTTGCTCCGTTGGACATACCTCTTCTTCTGAAAAACAAGAAATTGAAATTGTCTGCAGACCTGTTGGATCTACAATTGTTTCTTTTTCCACACTCTCCTCCTTCCAGACAGGCAGGCTCCCGAGGGTGTCTACACATCCTGAGGTCATGTCCATTGCAGGGCCAAGTACTCAGTGAACTGGAGGAAACCACGTGGAAGAAGACGTATGACATAGAAAACGGTTTTCCAGATGTCAGAGCCAGGCAAAGCAGGAGCCAGCTATAGGGTGACATCGTGCCTTGAGGAATCAGACCATGTCACCAATTCAGCCAAGAGGTGATGATGACGATGCCAGTGTCAGAGGAACTGACATAGAGATTGTCACTTCGGGATCTCTACCTAAGGGGGAGGGAGTTCCCCCACAGAGCCAGTCTGCAAAGTACAATTGATAGAAGCTAAAGGGTCAATGGCGCTTTGCACTGGGGAAACATACAAAGCACTGACCCCCATAGGCCACCAGTTAACTGCCCATCCTTAAGGTAAAGCTTTCCTGTTTGTTAGGTCATCTTCACCCGTGTTGATCCTGCTGTTCCTGGAGCTCTTGGCACCTCCCCTTTCCAACTGTAGGGTCAGAGCTACTAATTACCTCCTACTGTGATGGTTGGTGTCTGTGTGTGTGTGTGTGTGTATGCGCGCGCGTGTGAGAGAGAGCGAGAGAGACATGGACAAACATCCCCCAAATCTGTCTACTGACCCTGAATCATTCAATGACTCCACATCTTCAAGGAACTGTCTGATTCATTTCTGGATCCCCCTACCGAGCACAGTGCTGGGTACCATGTAGCTGCCCAGTCGAGGCCGAGCCTCCGGGTGGCTCTCCATCAGATCTACCAACTCTTCCTCCTCTGCAGATGGGGTGTGGCCGGAAGGGGCCTGGCAGCTTGTGGGGTCTGCCCCGCCTCGTCAGCAGGGCTCAGGCTGTCCAGACCAAGGGTCTGAGGACCCCTCCTCTCCCAGCTAGCTGGGTATGGCCAGGACTCGCAGCAGAGGCTCCCAGCCTCTGGAAAACTGCAGTGCCATAAAGCAATCGCACTTTTTGTAATTCAGGTATTACAGTTGTGCCTACATTTAAATGACTGTGCTGTAACCGACTTGCACGGTCTCGTTGTGACTTAAAGCCTACAGACTTCAACTAATTAAAAAGACACTGGTGAGCTGAGGGAGGAAGCCTCGTCACGTGGCTCACATGTGCATGGCAGGATCAAATCTACACTTTCTCAGCGATGCGCATGGACACTCCAAGAGTCTGTGCTGTCCCAGAGTCCAGAGGGGTAATTACCAGGCGTTTTAGGTCACTACTGGGCAGTTATATGTGAGGAAACTGAAGGTCTTTTCCTTAATTACCAAGCGTGTCCTCATCTACTCTGTATAGTCCCAGCGCAGCGCACACCCGGTGCCATGCAGAATGGGGTGACCTGATGAGGTAGGAGATAGATGGGCCCCGGGTTGAGCAGCCACAACCCTTCTGCTGATGCTTCGACATAAGGTACCAGCAGGAGCATTGGGCCCTGATTGGGTGGAAGGCGAAGCTACCACAACCTCCTCATTCTCGTGGTCAAAGGGATTTCCCAGCCTGACATGTGCACAGAGAAGGTCCTCAGTCTGGGGAGGGGCCAAAGGAGTGAGGGGGCACCAGCCCATAATACACCCAGCCAACCCCCCGGAAACCTTCACGCTGGAATCCATCTTGGCTGAGAGATGCATGCACCCACCAGGAAGGACACTGAGTCAGACCAGATTATAGGCACAAACAAGATGATTGGCCAGAGACAACCTGGAAGACCGCCCCCATATAAGTGACCTAACCCACCCCTATTGGATACAACTCACTCCAAGTTCACCCATGTGTTCTTCCACAGGTACTTTGCTTCTAATAAACGTTTTACCTGCTTCACAATCTCGGTCTCTTTGCTGAATTCTTTCTTCAAAGAAGACAAGGACCGAGGTCCTGCTTCCAGCCATTCCACCGCCAAAGTCACTAAGACACGGGTCTTTGTCTCTAGGGCCTCCTAGACTAGCTCAAGAGACCAAATACATACAGATACAATGATGTAAGTACTGAATTGCATGGAAATGACGGTAAATGTAGTAAAAGCTGAAAACAGAGCAAAAATAATGTTTCATGGAGAGATGTGAGAGGAAGGTGTTTGCCCACTTCACACCATTCTTCGTGGCAGAGATATCATTCCAACTCACAGCTCTTTGCAAATGGGAAATAGAAGTTAATATCAAACAAACCACCACACAGCATGGATTCAGAGGTAGGTCTTCCGGCTCTAAGATCTCTGTCCTTTCCAATATATCAATTTCATAGATGTTAGAAATTTAAATACTTGCTCTTCATTCTGTGTGGGAGGGGAAGAAAGTTTCAGCCTTTGGCAGTATAGTTAGATTCATGGAATCCACATTTATTGGCCAAAAGGGTGGGCAAAGCTGGATTTGCTAACCTGTGTTAAGCAGTGTCTTTGCCCACAGCACACGTTGCAGCCCCTGCTGCTTCATCTCCTTCACCCCTGGGGGTGTCCTGGGGAGGCAGCCGCTTTACAACTCTAGACCTTCTCCACAGTTTTCTTCTCCCTAAAGGAAACTTCCATGGGCTGGGTCCAGCAGTATGGGTTTCATCTTGTGTGTTCCACTTAGCCAACCACTGTATTCCTGTTTGCTCCCATTTCCTGCTGCTGCTCTGTCCCCTGGTTACCCAAAGACGTTTAGATGACCAGTGGCAGGGGCTGTGCACTCAGCGCTGGACTGGGAACATGTGGGGAAGTTGGTCGATCCCTCTGGATCTTGCTGGAAATGCTTTCGGAATCTATGGTTGCAGGCCCTGTTTTTCCCCAATGCTTTTCACCTTGTGACAGCTGAAATTTTTCCTTGCATCCAGGGGTTAAATAGAGACTCTAATTAAAACTGTTCTCACTATACAGTCAGACTTTCAACTGATTAACTTTTACAGAAGCTTATATCCAAGGGGCAATTCAAGATGTCGTGTTGGCATCGGCTCCGTGTCGGAGACTGTCTCGTTTTCCCTTATGTGTGAAATAAAAACTTTATGCTACACGTTCGGAAGGGCAAAAAATAAATTACCCATAATAGGAAATTAAGAGGAATTGCCATGGAATTGCCATCATAAATTAGATAGGCCATCAGGAAAATATGACGGAAAGGGCTGCTCTAGAAAGACTTCTTTGTCTGACTGCATTTATTTTTCATGAGTTTTTACTATTCAGTAGCTTTAGATTCAATCTGTCATAGATGGCCAGGGTCTTTCCCAGGGAAGAAGAGGGGGAGGCTCCCCACTCTTCCTGAAACCACGAAGGGACTTGTAGAGGAATGTTTCAAGAAACCAAGGAAGCATTTGCCTTCGAGGACCTGAATGAACCTCCCAATAAGCCCAGATGAAATTTGAAAACTTAACAAAAACTTACAGGAAGGCTGTTAATACACATACTTTTGTTAGACCTCCACCACGAGGTGTTCTGGGTACTTTAGACTTCTAGATTATTCCAGGTACTTTAGATTTTAAACACCACCAGCAAAGTGTTAAACCAGGATCTGAAAAAATCCTGCCAAGCCAAATAGCTGTCCCTGAGTAAACCGTGCTCCCCTCGGCAACCGTAGCCTTGCGTCTCAAAGCCTGGAGAGGCAGACAGTGGGGGTCTTCTCTCGCTGGCTTGGCTGGATTCCTCTTATGTTTTCCTGTCTCTGAAAAATTCTGTCCTGCTTGGGAGTCATGGCCACTGGGACTGGGTATCCTGTACTCAGGGAGGCTCTTCCCCTCATCTTATAGAAGAGCTATTGTTCCCAGGTCAGAAGGACTGAAAGCAGAAGGCTAAAGATGGGAAAACAGGTTATCAGAGCATGACAACTCTTCCTCCTTTGATGGAAGCTGTCTAAATTACTGAGCTCATGGGAGCGGTTGTTCTCAAGTGACCTAACACCCTGATTTTCAAGATTTAAAAAAAAATTTTATAGGGCCTTGTACCTGGTGGTATTGGGACAAAAATGATAATGTTGCCACTGCCTTTTTTTTTAACCAATTTTTAAAATTGAAGTACTTCAATTATATGATTATAATAGCTGCTGTCTTTCTTTTCCTTATCTTTTTTTCCCATTAAAAACATAATAGATGCTTAATAAATATTTAATAGTAAATATTTATTGAATGAATGAATGAATGGTTAAGTCTGTTACTCCTTCTGTCATTCAGGACCCAACTCAAGGGCACGTTTGAAATTTATGTATATGGAACATTAAAACCTCCCAGAACTTATCCCAGAATTGCAGAATGAACCACTTCTAAGCCAGGCCGGGAAGCCTGTCATGGGTGTAGTTGGGACCATCTCGCGGCACTCCTGCTTCCTAAGCCCAGTATTTCCACTCTTTTGCTCTGTCTAGTGTCATCAGGTAATTCTCCCAGGCTTAACCCACACATGAGATGCCCACACACCACAATGAGGCGTAGCCCCTGCTCACCACAACTAGAGAAAACCCGCGCACAGCAGCGAAGATCCAATGCAGCCAAAAGTAAATAAATAAGTAAATAAATTTATTTTAAAAAAATAACTTCCTCAATTTTACATTTGTATTTCCTTTCAACCCTGCCAAAATTCTCAATTCTCAACACCACTAGCACAATTACTTTTCCTATAATAATACACACAAAAGTCTCCAAATAACAATATCAACACTACTATCTGCAATATGATTACTGCAGACCGTTTCATACCTTGGGGGTTTTCTTGTTTGGTTGAGTGGTTTGGTTTGTTTTGGTTTACATGCTAAGGGTGTATTCCTAACAACGGATATACAGTTAAATGATTCTGTTTTAAAGTCAATTAGAATAATTCTAGAAAAGAACTATGTCCCACCTAGGAACAGGTTCATTTGTTTTATTTTACTTTCAGTGTTCAGTGACTGCTTTTAAAAATTTATTTAGCTTTGTTTTAGAATTCTCCATAGTATTTACATGATTCTGAAGTTAAATATAACAAATAATGTATATTGAGGTTAAGTCTAATTTCTGTCTATGCTCCTTCTACACTATTGCCTCACTCCCCTATAGATAATCATTTTTTAATGCTTTATCCTTCCATCTTTTTAAAAGTATAAGCAAGTATGTATATTTTTTGTATTTCTCGTTTTTTTTTTGGTTGAAGAGCCTTCTGCACATGTCCACAAGAAAGACATACTAGGCAGTGTTTCCAAAAATTTGACCGTGAAACTCTTTTCCTATGGAGCATCCTGAAGGGTGAATATTGGGCCAAGCACATTTGGAAAATGCTGCTATAATTCATAGAAGAAAAATAATCTATGGATTCCCAATAAGCTTGCATTAGGTGAAACAGTTTTTTTCTCCACAAAGCGAAGGGTTCTCTGTTGTTTATTTAATCAAATCACCTCCTAAATTCATCAATCCTCTCCAAGGGTAAGATTTCTGTGGCTCCTCCGAGCACACCCACCATGGAACTGTGATGGACAGTTTGCAACTGTGGTTGCAAAATCCTGCAACACTGGAGTCTCTTGACTCCCCACACAGCAGGTTTGTCCCTTCTTTAGTGCCAGTCCCCTCTGAACAGGGTCACTTCCCGGCTCCGTGAGCTGTCTTCAATCACCAAAGATCATAAGATAGGCCACGAAGACATTTCCCTGTTGTTTTACCTCTGTTCTCACCTTCCTAGTGTCATTAATTGACATGAAAGTCCAATGCTCTCTCCTTGCTCATGGGTCCAAGTGCACACCCCACTCTGAAGAAGCCACAGGGTGGGCCTGTTTGTGAGAGTATGCATTCTTTGTCCCCAAAGACTCCTCTTGTGTGGTCCCTTTATCTGCAGTTGAAAGACTTCTCTCTTTGCTCCAAGCACTAGAGGTGGTTAGTGGGTTTCGCCAGAGGATAGGAAGATTAACTCCTCACTGCTGATAGATCAAGAGAAAATTAATAAAGGATTCGGAGAAGCACTCAGTGAAACTGAATTCTTAAATGCTTGCTGAGATAGGGCTTCTAGGAACCCTGATGATCAGATAAACCCCACTTCCTCTGTTTGTACTCAGCTCTTCGATACAGCACTAAGGCAATTTGTCCTGTGTAACAACCTAGCGTGAATCACTACAGAGCTAAAACCATGTCCCTGGAGAGCTCACAGAGATGGAGATTAGTGTCTCGTGAAAAAGGCCAGACCACTGCAGAGGTAAAGGGTTCATCTAAATCAGTGTTCTTAGTTGCCAGCAAAGTGAGGTTTTCTTGCTGCTTTGACTCTAGCTGTCTTCCCTCAGGGCTGCTCTTGTATTTGAACCTTTCTGTGTGGGAGGCCTTCAGCCCCCTTTTCCTGAGGTGCACCTTCCGTACACAGTCTAGGCAGCCTGCCAAGTGAAAGCAATTCTGAGACCCAATACCCCCTCTCCTGATCACACTCTCCTATCCCTTGACCTTGCATCTGGTCCTGAAGACAAGCTCCTTTCTTTTTGGCCCTTTGTCACCCCATTTTTGCTCCCCTTCTAGGCTTTTACCTGTGTAGAGGCCCTGCCCATGTGCCTGAGATGGAATTCTATAGGTTCACACCAGGATACCCCAACTGGGAGCCTTAGCTGCGGTTTTTCCAAGAAAGATCCACAGACCACCTGCATCAGAATCACCGTAGGGTGTCTGTTAAAAATACAAATCATGAGGTCCCACCCTAGACCTTCTGAATAGGATCTTTTGCAAGAAGCCTAGAATCTTCCCCATTAACACCCGAATGCTTCTCTTTGCATTAGTTTAAGAACCAGCCCTTGTAGATCTGGCTGTTTCTTTAGAAAACCTTTTACCTATTTGCAGAGAAACCCCACCTGCCTCACACCCGTAGACTTAAGTATTAAACACGTTGCTGTCTTTTCACTTTACCCCTCACTCTAAAATTCCCATGAACTTAGCATTTCATATCTCTATAGGTTTTTTTTAGTTCTCATCAAAAGAAAGCCATGAAAAAATAAGAGAGTCCAAAACTGCCTTCTACCATAAAAAAAAAAATGTAGAAAACAGAACAAACTGCTTTCAGACAATGGACAGCAGGCAGTGCAGGACTGTGATTGCTGAGAGAAGGGGACAAGTGAAGTGGTTATACAACCCTCCGGTCCTCCTGCCTGGAGGCAATTTCTGAACTGCCGTTTGGGCTGAGGGAGAACTCTGACCCCAGCAGTCTCATCAAATTGAGATGACAGATATCAGAGTTCAGGGAGGCCAAGCCAGCTAGAATTCAGGACAGAGTACAGATAGGAGGAGATACATAGAGAAAGACCTCCAGAAATCTGAACGGGGTCCCCTTGCATCTTTGATTGAAAGACCAACTTCCACAGGGATAAAACTCCACAAGTGGGACAGAGAACATCCAAGAAAAGAGCATTACCAGGAGCTTCAAGCCAAAAAATTCCCAGAGCTTACACAGGGCTGGGAACCATTTGAGTATCCACCAGCCAGATAGAGGGGCCTCACTGAATACATTCAGCATAGATCCCAGAGACAGTCACATCTTAGAAATGGGACTAAACTAACCCTAAAGTAAAGGGTACTCTACAACTACTCTATAAGAGCTTTAAAACAAGCTTTGAAAGGACCAAACTAATCCACAAGGAATTTAATTGCCTGTCAAAAACAAACAAACAAACAAACAAAAACTCCAACAAACTTTAAAGGAATAAAATAATATCTAGCACTCAACAATGAAAAAAAATGCAATGTCTTACATCCAATAAGATATTACTAGATTTCCAAGAAGCAGAAAAATGTGACACATAACTAGTAGAAAAATCAGTCAATTAAAAAAGACCCAGGAAAATGTAAGTTTGTGCAGCCTCTATGGAAAACAGTATGGAGGTTACTTAAAAAACTAAAAATAGAGTTACCATATGATCCAGCAATCCCACTCCTGGGCATATATCCAGAGAAAACTATATTTTAAAAAGATACATATACCCTAATGTTCACTGCAGCACTATTTACAATAGCTAGGACATGGAAACAACCTAAATGTCTATTGACAGATGAATGGATAAAGTAGCTGTGGTATATATACAATGGAATATTACTCAGCCATAAAAAAGAATGAAATAATGCCATTTGCAGGAACATGGATACTAGATATTATCATACCAAGTGAACTATATTATCATACTAAGTGAACTAAGTCAGACAAAGACAAATATCATATGATACTGCTTATAAGTGGAATCTAAAAAACATTGTACAAATGAATTATTTCCAAAACAGAAAGAGACACAGACATGGAAAACAAATTTATGGTAACCAAAGGGGAAATGGTGGGGGGGGGGAGGGATAAATTTGGAGTTTGGCATTAACAGATACACACTACTATATATAAAATAGATAAACAAAAAAGATCTACTGTATAGCACAAGCAACTATATTCAATATCTTATAATAACCTATAATGGAAAATCATCTGGAAAAGAATATATATATAAGCGTACATATATGTATAAATGAATCACTTTGCTGTACACCTGAAACTAACACAACATTGTAAATCAACTATATTTCAATAAAAATAATTTTAAATAAAATAAATTGAATGAAATGTAATGTTCAGAGTAAATTCTAGTTGATTGTATATGTGTAATAAAAATATAGGTAATAAATTTTCATCAAAAAGTTAAGAGGACCCAGAAAAAATAGAGAAATGGAGTTATTAAAAAACATAAAAGTAGATATTATAAAGGTGTGATATGATCAAAGATTTAAAGGAAAACACATGAATAATGAGGAGAAAAGTGAACAGTGTAAAAAAGAAGCAAATGAGAAGTATAACATTGAAAATGAAATTTTTACAGAGTAGAGCTTACAGACTAGACATCTGAGAACAAAAGCAATGAGCTTGAATTCAAAATGAAACACAAAAAGAAAAAAATTACAGAAAAAAGGAAAAGAACCTCGGTGATCTTTGGGACATTATCAAGTAGTCTAGCATAAATATAATTAGAATCCAAAGAAGAAAGAGAAGGAGGATAGAAAAAACAAAACAAAACAAAACAAAAACTTGATGGGGCTTCCCTGGTGGCACAGTGGTTAAGAACCCTCCTGCCAATGCAGGGGACATGGGTTCGAGCCCTGGTCTGGGAAGATCCCACATGCCATGGAACAACTAAGCCCATGCGCTACAACTACTGAGCCTGTGTTCTAGAGCCCACAAGCCACAGCTACTGAAGCCCATGTGCCTAGAGCCCGTGCTCTGCAACAAGAGAAGCCACTGCAATGAGAAGCCTGCTCACCGCAACGAAGATCCAACGCAGCCAAAAATAAATAAATAAATAATTAAAAAAAAAAAAACTTGAATAAATGATGCCTGAAAATTTTCCAAAACCAATGAAAACTCTAAACCCAAAGATCCAGGTATTTCCTGGTGGTCCAGTGGTTAGGACTCCACGATTGCACTGCAGGGGGCACAGGTTTGATCCCTGGTCAGGGAGCTAAGACCTCACAAGCTGTGCAGCGTGGCCAAAAAAATAATTTTTTAACTAAAAAAAAAAAACAACCCAAAGATCCAAGAATCTTAACAAACCCCAATTATCACAATAACTAACAGGGACAACTACACAAAGGAACATTATAATCAAACTGATGAAAACCTGTGATAAAGAGAAAAACCTTAAAAGTAGCCAGAGGAAAATGACACATTACAGACAAAGGAAGAAAGATATGAATTACTATGACCTTCTTGATGGAAATTATGCAAGCCTGAAGACAATGGAGTGCTGAAAGGAAAAAAAAATCCTATACCCAGTGTAAAACTAAAAGCAAAATAAAAACTTTCAGATGAGAAAAAGCTGAAAGAATTTCCCAGCAGCAGACTTGCCCTACAAGAAATGTAATTCTGAGGGGTGTCCAGATAGCAGAGTAGGAAGATCCTGGCTCACCTACTGCCACAGAAAACCAGAACTGCAACTATTTATGCAGCAACCATCAAGGAGAATCCACAACTGAAGGTATAAAGAAGGATCATCAACAAAAGGGGTAAGAGGGGAGTGTGTAGTCAAGAACCACACCCTCAGGCAAGCAAACCACAAACGGGAGGATAGTCACAATACTAGAGGTTCTCCAAGCCCCGCATCGCATCGGGTGCGTCAGCACCAGGAAGATAAGCCCCCAGGACATTTGGCTTTAAGGCCACTGGGGCCTGTGTACAGAGGAGCCAAGGGCTGTAGGAAACAGAGACTCTGCTCTTAAGGGACACATGCAAAACCTCACACTCTCCAGGACCCAGAGCAGAGGCAGCAATTTTTAAGGAGCCTGGATCAGACCCACTTGCTGAACTTGGAGAGCTGCCCAGAGAGATAGGAGGCAGTTGGGACTCCCCCTGGGGATATAGACACTGGCGGCAGCCATTTTTGAAAGCTCATTCAACTGTGAAGACACTAGTGCTGAAAAGGGCCATTTTGGAGTCCTCCCTCTAGCCTACTTGCACCTGGGGTTTAACTGTCTACCAGCTGGTCAGCACCAGCCACAGACCACTTCCCCGGCCCTCCCAGCCAGCAGCCCTAAGGTCCAGCCCCGGCCATAAGCAGGCCCAGGACCTGACCTTGCCCACAGGTAGGTTGGAACCAGCTCCAGGACACCCAAGGTCCCAGTCCCGCCCATCAGTGGGCTGGCACTAGCCTCAAAGGCCCCAGACAACAACATTAGCTACACCAGTACCCTGTCCTACCCATCAGTAGCCAGCAGCCTCCACACAAGGCAGGGCCTGGCAGCCGACGGAGTCGGGGCCCAGCCCTGTGAACCAGCATGCCCACAGTAGTTGGCCCAGCCACAACAGAAGGAACCACGCAGCCCACATAGGGGGCACCCCAAGAGCGCACAGTTCTGATGACCAGCAAGGAGTGTGCTGCTGGGCCCCACAGGACATCTCTTACATAAGGCCACTTCTCCAAGATCAGGAAATGTAACTGACATACCGAATACACAGAAATAAAAACTATGAGATTTAGGTAAAATGAGGCGATAGTGGAATAGTGACAATGTTCCAAATGAAGGAACAAGATAAAACCCCAAAAGAACTAAGCAAGGTGGAGATAAGTAACCTACCTGATAAAGAGTTTAAGGCAAGGATCATAAAGATGCTCAATGAACTCAGAAGAATGGATGATCACAGTGAGAGCCCACACTTACACGGTCGATTCATCTATGACAAAGGAGGCAAGAATATACAACGGGGAAAAGACCACCTCTTCAATAAAGGGTGTTGGGAAAACCAGACAGCTACATGCAAAAGAATCAAACTGGAGGAGGAAGTTGCAAGGTGGAGGAGTAGAAGGACATGAGCTCACCCGTTCTTACAAAAACACCAAAATCACAACTTAATGCTGAACAACCATTGACAAAAAAACCCTGGAAACTACCAAAAAGATACCCTACATCCAAAGACAAATAAGAAGCCATGATGAGACAGTGGGGGGGGGCACCATCACAATATATCAAATCCCATACCTACCGGCTGGGTGACCCACAAACTGGAAAATAATTATACCACAGAAGTTCTCCCACAGGAGTGAAAGTCCTGATCCACACATTAGGCTTCCAAGCCTGGGGGTCTGGCAACAGGAGGAGGAGCCCCCAGAGAAACTGGCTTTGAAGACCAGCAGGGTTTGATCACAGGAATTCCACAGGATGGGGGAAAAAGAAACTCCACTCTTGGAGGGTGCACACAGGTTCTCATGCACACTAGGACCCAGGGGAAAAAAGCAGTGACCTCATAAGAGACTGAACCAGACCTACCTGCTAGTATTGGAGGGTCTTCTGCAGGGATGGGGCAGCTGTGGCTCACTCTGGGGACAAAGACATTGGCAACAGCAGTTCTGGAAGTACTCATTGGTATGAGCCCTCCTGGAGGCTGCCATTTCCTCCCCAAGACCTAGCCCCCTACCCCCAACAGCCAGTAGGCTCCAGTGCTGGGATGCCTCAGGCTGAAAACCAAGAGGGCAGGAACACAGCCCCACCCACCAGCAGACAAGCTGCTTAAAGTTTTCCTGAGCACAGCCCTGTCCACCAGAGGGACAAGACCCAGTTCCACCCACCAGTGGGCAAGTACCAGTCCGTCACACCAGGAAGCCTGCACAGCCTCTTAGATAGCCTCATCCACCAGAGGACAGACAGCAGAAGCAAGAAAACTACAATCCTGCAGCCTACAGAAAGGAAAGTGCAATCACAGAAAGTTAGACAAAATGAGGCAGCAGAGGAATATGTCCCAGAGGAAGGAACAAGATAAAACCCCAGAAGAACAACTAAGAGAAGTGGAGATAGGCAACCTGCCAGAAAAAGAATTCACAGCAATGATCGTGAAGATGATCCAAGATCTCAGAAAAAGAATGGAGGCACAGATCGAGAAGATACAAGAAATTTTTAACAAAGAACTAGAAGAACTAAAGAACAAACAAACAGAGATGAACAATAAAATAACTGAAATGAAAAATACACTAGAAGGAATCAACAGCAGAATAACTGAGGCAGAAGAACGAATAAGTGAGCTGGAAGACAGAATGGTGAAAATTACTGCCACAAACAGAATAAAGAAAAAGGAATGAAAAGAAATGGGGACTGTCTCAGAGACCTCTGGGACAACATTAAATGCACCAACATTCACATTATAGGGGTCCCAGAAGAAGAATAAAAACAGAAATGACCCGAGAAAATATTTAAAGAGATAATAGCTGAAAACTTCCGTAACATAGGAAAGGAACTAGTCACCCAAGTCCAGGAAGTGCAGAGAGTCCCAGGCAGGATAAACCCAAAGAGGAATACACTGAAAGACATAGTAATCAAACTGACAAAAATTAAAGACAAAGAAAAAGATATTAAAAGCAGCAAGGGAAAAGCAACAAATAATATACAAGGGAACTCCCATAATGTTATCAGCTGATTTCTCAACAGAAACTCAGCAGACCAGAAGGGAGTGGCATGGTATATTTAAAGTGATGAAAGGGAAAAACCTACAACCAAGAATACTCTACTCAGCAAGGCTCTCATTAAGATTCAACAGAGAAATCAAAAGTTTTACAGACAAGCAAAAGAGAATTCAGCACCACCAGACCTGCTTTGCAACAAATGCTGAAGGAACTTCTCTTAGCGGAAAAGAAAAGGCTACTACTAGAAACAAGAAAATTACAAATGGAAAATGTCACCAGTAAAGGCAAACATACAATACAGGTAAGAAATCATCCACACACAAATATGATATCAAAACCAGCAACTGTGAGGAAAGAATAAATGCAGGATACTGGAAATGCATTTGAAATTAAAAGACCAGCAACTTAAAACAATCTTGTTTATATATAGACTGCTATATCAAAACCTCATGGTAATGGCAAACTAAAAATCTACAATACGTACACACAGACAAAAGAAAAAAGAATCCAAACACAGCACAAGTTAGTCGTCAAATCACAAGAGAAGGGAATAAAAGAGGAAGGGAAGAAAAAAAACCTGCAAAAACAATTAAGAAAATGGAAATAGGAATATACATATTGATATTTACCTTAAATGTAAGTGGATTAAATGCTCCAACCAAAAGACATAGACTGGTTGAATGGATACAAAAACAAGACCCCTATATATGCTGTCTACGAGAGATCCACTTCAGATCTAGGGACACATGCAGACTGAATGTGAGGGGATGGAAAAAGATATTCTTTGCAAATGGAAATCAAAAGAAACCTGGAGTAGCAGTACTCACATCACACAAAATAGATGTTAAAATAAAGACTGTTACAAGAGACAAAGAAGGACACTACATAATGATCAAGGGATCAATCCAAGAAGAAGATATAATAATTGTAAATATATGTGCACCCAACATAGGAGCACCCCAATATATAAGGCAAATACTAACAGCCATAAAAGGAGAAATCAACAGTAACACAATAACAGTGGGAGACTTTAATACCCCACTTTCATCAATGGACAGATCATCCAGGCAGAAGTTCAGTAAGGAAACACAGGCCTTAAAAGACACATTAGACCAGCTGGACTTCATTGATATTTATACAGCATTCCATCCCAAAGCACCAGAATACACATCCTTCTCAAGTGCACATGGAACATTCTCCAGGATTGATCATATGCTGGGCCACAAAGCGAGCCTCTGCAAATTTAACAAAATTGAAATCATATCAAGCTTCTTTTCCAACCACAATGCTATGAGATTAGAAATCGACTACAAGAACAAAAACTGTAAAAAAAAACACAAACATGTGGAGGCTAAACAATATGCTACTAAACAACCAATGGATTACTGAAGAAATCAAAGAGGAAATCAAAAAATACCTAGAGACAAATGAAAACAAAATCATGATGATCCAGAGGCTCTCCTACACTGTTGGTATACAATTGGTACAGCCAATGTACATTGGTACATTGCTATAGTCACTATGGAGAACACTGGTACATTGTTACAGCCACTATGGAGAATAGTATGGAGGTTCCTTAAAAAACTAAAAATAGAGCTACCATATGATCCAACAATCCCACTCCTGGGCATCTATATATGGAGAAAAACATAATTCAAAAAGATACTTGCACCCCAGTGTTCATTGCAGCACTATTTATAATAGCCAATTCATGGAAGCAACCTAAATGTCCATCAACAGATGAATGGATAAAGAAGATGTAGTACATATATACAATGGAATATTACTCAGACATAAAAAAATAATGAAAAAATGCCATTTGCAGCACAACGGATGGACCTAGAGATTGTTATACTGAGTTAAGTAAGTCAGACAGAGACAGACATATATGTGATATTGCTTATATGTGGAATCTAAAAAAATGGTACAAATGAACTTATTTACAAGAAAGAAAAAGAGTAACAGATGTAGAAAACAAACTTATGGTTATGAAGGGGGAAGGGAGGGAGGAATAAACTGGGAGATTGAGATTGACGTATACACTATATATAAAATAGATAACTAATAAGAACCTACTGTATAGCACAGGGAACTCTACTCAGTACTCTGTAATGACCTATTTAGGAAAAAGAATCTAAAAAAGAGTTCATATATGTATATGTATAACTAATTCACTTTACTGTACAGCAGAAACTAACACAACATTGTAAATCAACTATACTCCAGTAAAAATTAACAAAACAAAACAAACAGAAAACGCAAACTGAAAAAAACCTATGGGACATGGCAAAAGCAGTTCTAAGAGGGATGTTTATAGAAATACAATCTTACATCAGGAAACAAGAGAAATCACAAATAAACAACATAACCTTACAGCTAAAGCAACTAGAGAAAGAAGAACAAACAAAACCCAAAGTTAGTAGAAGGAAAGAAATCAGAGCAGAAATAAATGAAATAGAAATGAAGAAAACAATAGAAAAGATTAAAGAAACTGAAAGATTGTTCTTTGAAAAGATAAACAAAATTGATAAATCTTTAGCCAGACTCATGAAGAAAAAAAAGGAAATGACAAAAAAATATTGGAAATGAAAAAGGAGACGTTACAACAGACACCACAGAAATACAAAGGATCATAAGAGACTACTACAAGCAACTGTATGCCAATAAAACAGACAACCTGGGAGAAATGGACACATTATTTGAAAGGTACAACCTTCCAAGACTGAATCAGGAAGAAATAGAAAATATGAACAGACCAATCACAGGTACTGAAATTGAAACTGTGATTTTAAAACTCTCAACAAACAAAAGTCCAGGACCAGATGGCTTCACAGGCAAATTCTACAAAACACTTAGAGAAGAGCTAACACTTATCCTTCTCAAACTTTTCCAAAAAATTGCAGAGGAAGGAATACTCCCAAATTCATTGTATGAGCCACTATCACCCTGATACCAAAAACAAAGATACCACATAAAAAGAAAATTACAGGCAAATATCACTAATGAACATAGATGCAAAAATCCTCAATAAAATACTAGCAATCCAAATCCAACAATACATTAAAAGGATCATACACCATGATCAAGTGGGATTTATTCCAGAGATGCAAGGATTTTTTTAATATCCACAAATCAATCAGTATGATACACCACATCAACAAATTGAAGAATAAAAACCATACGATCATCTCAATAGATTCAGAAAAAGCTTTTGACAAAATTCAACACCCATTTATGATAAAAACTCTCCAGAAACTGGGCATAGAAGGAACCCACCTCAACATAGTAAAGGCCATGTACGACAAACCCACAGCAAACATCATTCTCAATGGTGAAATACTGAAAGCATTTCCTCTAAGATCAGGAACAAGACAAGGATATCCACTATTGCCACTATTATTCAACATAGTTTTGGCAGTCCTAGCCATGGTAATCAGAGAAGAAAAAGAAATAAAAGGAATACAAATTGGAAAGAAGAAGTGAAACTGTCACTGTTCGCAGATGGCATGATACTACAGGTACATAATCCTAAAGATGCCACCAGAAAACTACTAAAGCTAATCTATGAATTTGGTAAAGTGGCAGGATACAAAATTAATGCACAGAAATCTCTTGCATTCCTATACACTAACAGTGAAAGATCAGAAAGATAAATTAAGGAAACAATCCCATTCACCATTACAACAAAAAGAATTAAATACTTAGGAATAAACCTACCTAAGGAGGTAAAGGACCTGTACTCAGAAAACTATAAGACACTGATGAAGGAAATCAAAGATGACACAGATGGAGAGATATACCATGTTCTTGGATTGGAAGAATCAACATTGTGAAAATGACTATACTACCCAAAGCAATCTACAGATTCAATGCAATCCCT
Organism: Neophocaena asiaeorientalis asiaeorientalis; assembly: GCF_003031525.2. NCBI lineage: Eukaryota > Metazoa > Chordata > Mammalia > Artiodactyla > Phocoenidae > Neophocaena > Neophocaena asiaeorientalis. Next base: position 906,609 of record NW_020175321.1, on the reverse strand, counting down.
ATCAAATTACCAATGGCATTTTTCACAGAACTAGAACAAAAAATCTTAAAATGTGTATGGAGACACAAAAGACCCCTCTTGAGAAGAAAAAAGGAGCTGAAGGAATCAGGCTCCCTGACTTCAGACTATTCTACAAAGCTACATTAAACAAGATAGTATGGTACTGGAAAAAAAACAGAAATATAGATCAATGGAACAGGACAGAAAGCCTAGAAATAAACCCATGTGCCTATGGTCAATTAATCTACAACAAAGGAGGTAAGACTATACAATGGAGGAAAGACAGTCTCTTCAATAAACAGTGCTGGGAAAACTGGACAGCTACATGTAAAAGAATGAAATTAGAACATTCTTTAACAACATACACAAAAATAAACTCAAAATGGATTAAAGACCTAAATGTAAGACCAGATAGTATTAAACTCTTAGAGGAAAACACAGGCAGAACACACAGCAATATCTTTTTTGAGCTGTCGCCCACAGTAATGGAAATAAAAACAAAAATAGACAAATGGGACCTAATTAAACTCAGAAGCTTTTGCACAGCAAAGGAAACCATAAACAAAATGAAAAGATAACCCACAGAAAGGGAGAAAATATTTGCAAATTATGTGACCCGACAAGAGATTAGTCTCCAAAATTTACAAACAGCTCATGTGGCTGTATATCAAAAAGACAAAAAACCCAGTCAAAAAATGGGCAGAAGACCTAAATAGACATTTCTCCAAAGAAGACATACAGATGGCCAAGGGCACATGAAAAGATGCTCAACATCACTAATTATTAGAGAAAAGCAAATCAAAACTACAGTGAGATATTACCTCATACCAGTCAAAATAGCCATCATCAAAACGTTTACAAACAGTGAACCCTGGACAGGGTGTGGAGAAAAGGAAACCCTCCTATACTGTTGGTGGGAATGTAAATTGGTACAGCCACTATGGAGAACAGTATGGAGGTTCCTTAGAAAACTAAAAATAGAACTACCATATGATCCAGCAATCCCACTCCTGGGCATATATCTGGAGAAAAACATGGTTTGAAAGGATACATGCACCCCAGTGTTCATTGCAGTGCTGTTTAAAATAGCCAAGACATGGAAGCAGGCTAAATGTCCATTGACAGATGAATGGATAAAGAAGATGTGGTACATATATACAATGGAATATTACTCAGCCATTATAAAGAAAGAAATAATGTCATTTACAGCAACATGGATGGACCTGGAGATTATCATACTAAGTGAAGTAAGTCAGTCAGAGAAAGACAAATATATGATATCGCTTATATGGGGAATCTAAAAAAAAAATGATACAAACGAACTTATTTAACAGAAACAGAAAAGACTCACAGACTTAGAGAACTAAACTTATGGTTACTGGGGGGAAGGGGAACAGGGATAGACTGGGAGTTTGGGATTGACGTGTACACACTGCTGTATTTAAAATGGATAACCAACAAGGACCTACTATACAGCACAGGGAACTCTGCTCAATATTCTGTAATAACCTAAATAGGAAAAGAATTTGAAAAAGAACAGATACATGTATATGTATAACTGCATCACTTTGCTGTACACCTGAAGCTAACAAAAGATTGTCAATCAATTATAGTCCAATATAAAATAAAATTTTTTAAAAAAAAGAGAGAAACAGCAAGGACGCCAGTGCAGCTGCAAGAGAATGAGAATGAGGAGGAGATGGGACCAAGGAGTAATAGAGGACAAGACTATATGGGACCTTCTAGGACATTATATGGACAATGGCTATCACTCTGAGTTCATTTGAGGTAGACAAGACTGAGATGGATTATTGAGAAAAAAAAAAAACTTCTGTTGGAGTCAAAGAGAAATTAGAGAGAGAGATAAAGGGATTAGGGATTTCAGAAAGAAGATGTGTCTACATCATCTGAGTAGAAAGGGTCACAGAGATCTGGCACTAATTTTGTATGGTTCTCTGTATGTAAAAGACCTTCTATTAGCACCTTGAATTTTTAATATGTAAAAAAAAAAAGAATCAAACTGGACTAGTTTCTCACATCATACGCAAAAATAAACCCAAAATGGATTAAAGACTTAAATATAAGATCTGAAACCATAAAACTCATAGCAGAAAACCTAGGCAGTAAGCTCTTTGACGTCAGTCTTAGCGATTTTTTTTTTGGATCTGTCTCCTCAGGCAAGGGAAATAAAAGCAAAAATAAACAAACGGGACTACATCAAACTAAAAGGCTTTTGTGCAGCAAAGGAAACTATCAACAAAATGAAAAGGCTGCCTACTAAATGGGAGAAGATATTTGCAAACAATATATCTGATAAGGGGTTAATATCCAAAATAGAAAAAGAATTTATATAACTCAACATCAAAAAAAAAAACCTGATTAAAAACTGGGCAGAGGACCCGAATAGACATTTTTCCAAAGAAGACATACAGACGGCCAACAGACACATGAAAAGATGTTCAACATCACTAATCATTAGGGAAATGCAAATCTCACACCCATTCAAATTGCTGTTATCAAAAAGACAACAAATAACAAGCATTGGGGAGAATGTAGAGAGAAAGGAACCCCCCTGCACTGTTGTGGGAATGTAAACTGGTGCAACCATTGTGGAAAACTGAATAGAGATTCCTCAAAAAATTACAACTAGAACTACCATATGATCCAGCAATTTCACTCCTGGGTATTTTTCCAAAGAAAACAAAAACACTAAGTCAAAAAGATACATGCAGCCCTATGGTTGTTGCAGCATTATTTACAACAGGCAAGATATGGAAGCAAACTAAGTGTCCATTGATGGAAAGATATATGAATAAGACATGAATATATATATACATATATATGTATATGTGTATACGTTTGTGTGTATATATGTGTGTGTGTGTGTGTGTATACATATATATACACATACACATTAGGATATTACTCAGCCATTAAAAAAAAACTGAAATCTTGCCATTTGCAATGATTGGACCTAGAGGGCATTATACTTAGTGAAATAAATCAGACAGCGAAAGAAAAATACCATACGACTTCACTCACGTGTGGAATTTCTAAAACCAAACAAACATGCGGAAACAGACGCATAGGATATACAGAACAAACAAGTGATTCCTGGAGGGGGGTGGGGTGGGAGGATGAGTGAAATAGGTGAGGGATATTAAGAGGTGTGCAAACTTCCAGTTACAAAATAAATGAGTCAGGGGGGTGAAATGTACAGCATGAGGCATGTAGTAGATAACATTGTAACATCTTTGTATGATGATAGATGGCAGCTAGACTTATGGTGGTGATCATTTTGTAATGTATAAAAATTTCAAACTGCTGTGTTGTACACATAGAACTGATACATTTTGTAGGTCAATTTTACTTCAATTTAAAAAAAGAAATGTAATTCTTCATGATGTTCTTCAGGAAGAAGGAAACACGATAAAACTTGTATCTACACACAAAAATTCCAGAAATGGTAATATGTAGGTAAATATAACACATTTTTCTCATTTTAAATTTCCTTAAAAGATAATTGACTATAGGGCTTTCCTGGTGGTGCAGTGGTTAAGAATCCACCTGCCAATGCAGGGGACACAGGTTCAAGCCCTGTTCTGGGAAGATCCCACAGGCCGTGGAGCAACTAAGCCCGTGCGCCACAACTATTGAGCCTGTGCTCTAGAGCCTGCGAGCCACAACTACTGAGCCTGCATGCCTACAGCCTGTGCTCCGCAACAAGAGAAGCCACCACAATGAGAAGCCCGCGCACCACAACGAAGAGTAGCCCCCGCTTGCCGCAACTAGAGAAAGCCCGCGTGTAGCAATGAAGACCGAACACAGCCAAAAATAAATAAATACATATTTTTTAAAAAAAGATAATTGACTATAAAGGAAAATAGTAACAATGAATTATGTGTGACGACATATAAAAGTAAAATCTATTAAAACGATAGCATAAAGGTTAAGAAAGGGTAAGTGAAAGTACACTGTTTGTAGTTTCTTACACTATTACTTGAGGTAGTATAATATTATACGAAAGTAAAATGTGATTAGTTAAAAATGCATATTTTAAGCCTTAGAGCAACAATTAAAAAGTAAAGAAAACGGTGCTTGCTTAGACAGCACATAGAGTAAAAAGAAAAGGAAACAAGATTAGCTAATAAGCCAATAGTAGAGATAAAATGGAATCCTAAAGCTATAACCAGTTAATCCGAAGAAAGCAGGAAAAGTAGAAAAGGAACAATATGGATAGAAAGGAAACAGATAACAACATGGTAGACTTAATTCCAGTCATACCCATAACTGTATTATGGAATCTAAACATACTATCAAAAGGCATATAGCCAGTTTAAATTTAAAAATCAAAACTGAATTATATACAGTCTATAAGATATTCACATTAAATATAAAGGCACAAGTTGGTTAGAAGTCGAAGAATGAAAAAGATAAATCATTAAAACACTATCCCCCCAAAAGCCAGAATAGTTATGTTAATATCAGAAAAGTAGCTCTCAGAACAAGAAATACTACCAAGAATAAAGAGGGACATTTTATATTGATACGGGGGGGGATTCATCAGGAAGACACAACAATTCTAAATATATAAGCACCTAAAAATAAAGTTTCAAACACATGAAGCAAACCTGATAGAACTGAAAGGAAAAATCCACAATAATAGCTGGAGAGTCTTTCATTCTTGTCTCAGCAATGATACAAGTAGACAGAAAGTCAGTGGAAATATATGAGACTTGAAGAATACATGGACTAGGATGTTCAGTAAGACCACTGTCCTGGAATTGGCACTAAGGCCTATAGCTGAAAACCATAGGCTCGAAGTATTCCATATTCTAAAGAAAGCTGCCAAAAATGGAAGCCAGCACCCCTTTATTAAGTGATGGACAAGTTAGCCCTACTACCCCGTACCAGCATTCCAACTACCATCCACCTGCCTCACCACAAGCCCATATGGGGCAACAGTTGTCAAGGGGAAGGATTAAAGTTGGAAGTCTTTGGCTTAGGGAAGAGTCCAAGATTCATATTAAAGAGGCTCCCCAGCCCAGTTTTGGGAGGGGGACCAAAGAAAATCCATTGTAGCGTCTGAGATGACTTGTCTGAAGGAGAGGCGTCTCTCCACTGGCTGCATCCCTGGTGAGCTGTAAGCCAGCAGGCCCATAATAATGCAGTCACCGGCATGGAGAGAAATAAGAGAATTATGGGGAAAGCTTGATCTGTAGCCCTGGGAGCTGTGCAGCACTTGTGAGTTTGACAACGGCATTTTCTTCTCCCCTGGAAGTTTCTGGAGGCAAGCAGCCTATAGGAACAGCTGAAGGCAGAGAGAAAAGAAAGTGCTGTGATTCTCAAGAGGAAGATTCTCAGCATCCTCTCCCAGCTCACAGAGTCAGAGGGGAAGTCCCTGCAGCCCCGAATGCAGAGAGCCCCGAGGCTGGAGGAGACAAAGAGACCAAAGCCAAGGTTATGGCCCAGCAGCCACCTGCCAAGCAGGGCACTCTCAGGTCAGGACCATAGGGTCCCTGCCCCTCCTCCTCTTGCAGTCCCCAACACCACAGAAATTAGACCTCGAAAATCAGTGGGAGTTGAGCGACTAGTAAGTCCAGAAGCAGACCCCCACCTACAGCTTCCTTCTAAAATGCTGCAGAGGAGACAGTGACAGAGCAGCTCACACGCCCTTCCTCTTAAGTGAGACCGGTGGGCTCTGCGGGGGAAGGGGATGAGCTCAGCCCGAAGTCACACCCAGGCCTGGCATCTGAATAACTGAAAGCGACTGGAAACCGCTGTGGGACTGGCCGAAAATGCTGCCAAGGTAAAGGAGGGGGACTTGATGGAGTACAGTGATAGGGAAAACGTCAGACTGTTTCAGGTCTATATCCCACTGGGTTCCAAGAGCTTAACAAAACCAGATAGAGTGTTGCCGTGTATCTAAATAGTGCACGTATTCGTCAATCTCAATGACTTTTCGTCACATTTGTGTGTGCTGCATTATATCTAGATGCAATGATGTGTCACTGAACGTTTGGGTTATTTCCATTTTCCCCTTAGAAACAAGGTTGCTGTAAACATCTTGGGATACATCGCTCTACATTTCTTAGCTCTGTCCTTTGGTGTATGCCAGCAGACTCCCTTCCATCCAGTCCCTTAGCTCACATCTACCCCTGTCAATCTACAGTGACATCCTATCAGTATAGCACATGCATGGGTTGGTTTTCCTTCTGTGTAGGTGATGACGTGCAACCCAGGCTGGCTTGTACACAGAAAACAACTTATTGACTCACACAGCTGAAAGTCCAAGGGCAGAGCTGACTACAGGCTCCCCCATCCGGAGCCTCGGAAGGCACCAGCCGGCTGTGTTCTGATCTCTTTGCTCTACTTTCTCCAGGAGTGGACTTCACTCCAGGGAACTGCGATGGCGGCAGCAGCTTCCAAGCCTCACACCTTCACGAAATACAGGGAAAGAAAGTGTATCTTTCCCACAAGCTCCAGCAAACATCTGTATTCACCTCATTGGCTCCAAATGAGTTCTGTACCATCTCGGAACGAATTACTGTGGCCAGGGAGGTGAAATACAGTGGTAGAATTAAATTAGGGGCGACTGGGTGCGTGGTCAATCTATTCACATGGTAGAAATGAGGAGATATTTATAAAGAAGATTTAGACTCTTGTTGCCAGAAAGAGGGAGCATGGATTCTGGGCACCAAACCACATGTGTCCACTACACCCATGAATGTATCTCTTTCTCCCTGTAGGATTATAAGCTCTGAGGGCAGGGGTTATACTGACTTCACCACTGTGTTCACAGAACCCAGAACAGTGCCTGACACAGGAAAGGGAAATGGTTAGTGACTATTTATTGAATGAAAAAATTCCCCAAAGTGGAATAACCAAGCCAGAGGAAATAAACATTTTTTAAAGATCTTATTACTTGTTGCCAGATTCTTCTCCAGAAAAAAAAAAAGTATCAATGTATAATAGAATTGCGGTAAAGAATAGTATAACGGTAACGTCTGTTAGGGTAGCTATTTCCCCCCAAATTGCCAACACTGAGTTTTATCGTTTTGGTTCACTTCTGATAATACAATATGTGTTAGCAGGTTTTTAAGATGCTTTATTTTACGTGCATTTAATCATTAACCAAGTTGATCGTTTGCAGAGCTAAAATATTAACTATAAAGTTGGTCTATACGTTTTTAAAAGCTCTTCAGTAAGATTTTATAGATCTCCCTTTCCAAGTTACAGCTTCCAGTATATTTCCACAGTGAATTGTCTCTGAGGACTTTTTTTAAATTGTAGTAAGATACACATAATATAAAATTTACCATCTTAGCCTTTTTTCAGTGTACAGTTCAGTAGTGTTAAGTACATACACATTGTTGTGAAACCAATCTCTGGAACTCTTTTTACCTTGTAAAACTGAAATTTTATACCAATGAAACATCAACACCCCATTTACCCCTTCAGCCAGCATCTGACAACCACCATTCTGCTTTCTATCTCCATGAATTGGACTCCTCTACGTATCTCCCATATATAGAATCACACGGTGTTTGTCCTTTCGTGACTGACTTATTTCACTTAGCATGATGTCCTCAAGGTTCATGATGTTGTAAACCTGTGTCAGAATTTCCTTCCTTTTTAAGGCTGAATAGTATTCCGTTGCATGTGTATATCACATTGCTTTATCCATTCATCTATTGATGGACACGTGTTGTCTCCACTTTTTGGCTATTGTGACTAATGCTGCAACGGACATGGATGTACAGATATCTGTCCAAGACCCTGTTTTCCACAGTGGCTACAGCGTTTTACATTCCCAGCAACAGCACATAAGGGTTCCAATATCTCCACATCTTCACCAACATTTTTTATCTTCTGTTTTTTTTTTATATATAGTAGCCATCCTAATGGGTATGATCTGAGGATTTTATGTCCCATAAAGATGATATGGAACACAAGATGGGTAGTGTCGTGTTAAAGGTGTTGAAAGGGAGTTTCTTCCAAGAAAACAGGCAATGACAATCTCTCATTGGCAGCTAGTGTGGTCCCTGTCCCACATCTACATGTATATTTTGAAAAAAAAGAAACATTCCATTTCTTCTTCTCAAGAACCAGAAAATTTTGGAGAAGCATGGGTTGTTTCCTATTGTAATTATCTTCCTGGTGTCATTGTCAGGAAGCCAGACATTTCCTGAGGATAAAAAAGAATGGCAACTCTTAACATACATAAGAGCAGCAAAAGAGAATAATTGGAAAAATATAAAACAAGAGGATAAATGATAGGAAATATTATGCATTTCAAGGAATACAGACTGCACTTAGGAGCAAGAGAGGAAAAGAAACCAAGTTTCCTGTGAATAAGAGGCTGCAAGTCCTCTGCAGGCCACCAGCTGTAAGGACAGCAGGAGTGAGGTAGGAGGTAGAAGGGCTCCTGGGCTGGGCAGCTGGTGCTTGTCAACTGGAGCGACACTGAAGCTCTGTTTTCCCTGGACGCTCCCAGGACCAAGTTACTGGCAGGAGCTGAGCAAAGAGATAAGATGATCACTCCTGAGGTCAAGGAGACCTCCCCTACTAAACATGCACAGGAAGGCTCCTTGCGGGTCAAAAAGGAAAGGTCACCACCCCATAGTAGGTGTTGTCAAACCTCCCGTTAGCCTCTGCTCTGAAACCCATCTTGGCAAAAAGATGCGTACGCATATTGGGAAAGAGCCTAGGGCAGGTCAGATGTGGGAAAAGAAGTGAGATAATTGGCCAAAGGAGAACAAAGACACGGAAGAACTGCACTATATAAATGATTTAATCGTCTATTTACTGCACTTCTCCTCATTATGGAGGACACCCACACCCTTTCTCTCCAGGTGTGTATTTCTGCCTTGCTTCTGTCTTAAATAAACAAACTGTTTCTCTGTGTGCTCTCCCACATATTGTGCTGTGGCTCTAATAATAAACTTTGTACCTGTTTTTACAGTTTTTGCCTCTTTGAGAAATTCATTTTTCAAACAGGGCAAGAGCCAGGGGAGCTTTGCTTCTAGCCTCTAGCCCCTGGTGGACTGGTGGCTAGGATGCCTGGTTTTCATCCAGGCTACCCAGGTCCAATTCCTGGGCAGGGAACTAAGATCCAGCTTCAAGACCACTTGCTGCTGTCTCCTCGAGATGAGACATACCAGCAGAAACATCTTGAGAGAAGTGAACAGAGGGTGACGGTGTCACTCATTTACTTATTGAGCTTGTCCTATGTGTCAGGCACTTTTGGAGACACTGGAGATTACACCATTGGACAAAATAGACAAGTTCCACCTTCATGGCGTTTCATTATAGAGAAGGGGGCTGATGATTAAATAAATACGTAGCATTTCAAATGGTGAGTCCTATGGAGAATGACACAGGGCAAGGGTAAAAGGAGTATGTTGGTGGGACTGCCATGTGTTCCCATGTTATATAGAAAGACCAGGAGAGGAGCCTCTATTACAGTGATATCTGAAGAGACACCTGGGGGAAGAGAGGGATCGAGAGGGAGTGAACCATGCAGATATCTGGGGGAGGGACATCCAGGCATGTGAAAAAGCACTGGAGCAGAAACAAGCCCAGTCATGTCGGAGGGGCAGTAAGGAAATCTGTGTGGCTTGAAGGGATGGATGACGGGAAAGTGATAGGACATGGTGTCAAGAGTAGAAGGGTAGAAATCTGGACCCCTTGGTATTTGGTGATCCTGGCAGCAAAGTGGTGTTCCCTTTAACTTGAGTTTGAACCATCTTTAAAAATATTGATTAATTATAGTTGCTATGAAATCATTTTATTCTGCATTATCATGCTTATAAAATTACATTGGTAATGAAGCAAAGGGGGTAAAATGTTAATAAGTAGCCAATTTGGGTAAAGGTGTATAGGAATTTTTTGTTCTGCTTTTGTGACTTTTCTGTAAGTTTGAAATTATGTTAAAATTTTAAAGTTATATAAATTCCATTGACAACTAACTTTTTTTTTTTTTTTTGGCTGTGTTGGGTCTTTGTTGCTGTGTGAGCTTTCTCTAGTTGTGGCGAGCGGGGGCTACTCTTCGTTGTGGTGCATGGGCTTCTCATCGCAGTGGCTTCTCTTGTTGTAGAGCACAGGCTCTAGGCACGGGAGCTTCAGTAGTTGTGGCTCGTGGGCTCAGTAGTTGTGGCACACGGGCTTAGCTGCTCCACGGCATGTGGGATCTTCCCGGACCAGGGCTCGAACCCGTGTCCCCTGCATTGGCAGGCATATCCTTAACCACTGCACCACCAGGGAAGTCCTAATCTGTTTTTAAAATATCATTCTGTCAGGGTATTTGGCAAGAAGAGGAAAATGTCTAGGGCTGGGTTAAAAGCAGAGAAACCAGTGAGAAGGCACTTGCCATAACCCATGACAGATGGCAGTTGCTGGGATCAGGGTGGGAGTGATGGCTGTGGAAGGAAGTTGTCAAGGCTTAGATGTATGTTGAAGGTTGAGCTGTCAACACTTGGTGATGGCTTGGACGTGGGGTATGACAGAAAGAGAGGGTTAAATGATGTCTGGACTTCAGCCTGAGCTACTGGTAGGGCTGGATTGCCATTTGCTGGGAAGAAGCCCAGAGGAGGAGCAGATCTGGTGAGAGCCCAGGAGTTCAGGTTTGGACCGTTAGTCTGAGATGCTGCTTAGATGTGGAGCAGTTGAGGAGGTGTGGGTGTGACAGTCGGCAGCTCAGGGGAAAGTCAGGGCTAGAAAGGCAGCCAGAGACGTAGCCCAGCCACCTCCAACTGTGAATGTCACCGACAGCCTGTGTGAGAAAGATTAGAGGCTGGAACATAACTCACATCCCTCACTTTCATATGTTATGAGGTATGGTAATGAGCTGCATAGGTCTAAAACCTAATAGAATTAGCTAACAGGAATATATATATAACAATATATTTTCAAGTAATATGCTCCAGTAAAGACTACAGCCCCCCTGTGACTTGCATCCATTCATCTTGTCTCCTTGTTAGAGCCCTGTATGTCCCCTTTCACCATGGGGCATTTGCACATGCTTTCCCTCCACCCAGAGCCTCACACACACCCCCCCCCATGACTACCCAGGAAACTCCTACTGCTCACCCTTCAGACCTCAGTTCCCACATCCCTTCCCTAGGAAGCCTCACCCACAGCTCAGACCCCTGGGCTCCAGCCATCCTACAAGTGCCAACCCTTCTTTCCAGTGGTAGTTTTATATTTATTCTAGTGATTATTTGCTTAACATCCCTCTCACTCATTAGAATGTAAGCCTAGTATAGAATTTTATTCACCATAGTTTCTCTGGGACCTAGCCTATATCTGGCACAAATACCCAATCATTGTTGGATCAGTGAATAAACAGGAAGAAAATCAGACAATAAGATCTTCCCTTAATGGTTTGAGAAACCTGAAGAACAAATGTGGTCGCTAAGGTCCAAGTCCTCTACATTAATATTAATGATCCCTGAAAACTCTGACAAAGTGAAAGGAAATTTTTAAATGTGTTTACATGTTATAAGAGGATCCTATTTCCCAAAGAGCTAAAACATTGTGAAATTGCTCCTCACACCAGGGCTTTTCATTTGATATCTGATGACATTTTCAGTGTTCTGTACACATTCCTTAATTTTGTACTTTTTCTTTCACAATTGAACACATTCTCAATGGGCTTAATTCTAAAGAACAGCCAAGTGAGACTAAAGTTTCCACTGTCAGCATACCTAATGATTTGCATCATTGTTTTAATCAAGTTAAGTTTATAAGATCTATACCTTTATCACTATTATTGACACTTTCATTTTCCTTTCACTTTTATAAAATAATAAGGGACAAATGCAATAAAATATTTAAATGCACACACCACTGTACAGATGGAAATGGTGACAGTGCCCAAGCACTGTTGTGGGCTTCCAAGCCAAGACTCATTGAGCTGTAGATCAAAATACTCATCCATAATGGAGCACGGATTGCAAGCAGAAAGGATAAAATAAAGATACTTAGTAGTAACCTGGTGGTGGAGAAAGATGTATACAGAAATAATTTTAAGGCAAAAACTGCAATAAAGTGTTATGGTATAGAAAGCCAAAAGTGATATGGGGAAGGTGATTATAAGCTGGTTGATAATAAAATCCACTTGGATTAAGTGGAATTTAAACAAGGTCTGGCAAGGAAAAGAGTTAACAAGCAGATAATAGCAGAAAGAGATCATCAAAGGAGTGACATTATAGAAGAAATTAGAGTAGGAAGTTCCAGGAATCCATCCTTCCACCTAAACAGTGATCAAACTGGCGGGAACTGTCGGAAGTAACTATTTTGGGACCCTATAGTCTAGTTAAACACTTGCAGCATCCAGGGGAGACACTGATGAAGAGGCCAGTAAATTTCAGTGAATTTTAACCTGCTGCATGTTAGAGATTACCAGCCACCAGTCCCGAGCCCTGTGGCAGGCATCCATGGTGGTGGCTGCCTGCATTCCTGGTGTGGCTTTCTGGAGCCAGGCTGGACAATAGGACCTTGTCTTCCAAACATCAAGACTGTGTGTTCTGGGCTTCCCTGGTGGCGCAGTGGTTGAGAGTCCGCCTGCCAATGCAGGGGACACGGGTTCGTGCCCCGGTCCGGGAAGATCCCACATGCCGCGGAGCGGCTGCGCCCGTGAGCCATGGCCGCTGAGCCTGCACGTCCGGAGCCTGTGCTCCGCGACGGGAGAGGCCACAGCAGTGCGAGGCTCACGTACCACAAAAAAAAAAAAAAGACTGTGTGTTCTGATTGCTGATTGCTACCTTTGATCACTGAGGGGCTGGTAGTCACTCTTTCAATCCCCATGGGCTGAAGTGGCTTCCAGGGAACTTAAAAAGACTCCCCTTTTGGGAGTCAGACATTTAAGTAAATCTTTGTCAGAACATTGGCTGACCACAGAGAAAATGGAATAGGAACTTCAGCAACCACACACAATAAGGAATACATGCATTGCAAAAATATTTTGGAAAAGTCACAAAGGATGGCTCCAGCTCTCAACAAGTAAGATTCACCAATCCCTGAGGAATGGGAGAATTAGATTTTCAGAGTTACCAGAATATCCAAAATGTCCAGCTTCTCAATAAAAAAATTATAAAACTTACAAAGAAATAGGAAAATATAGCCCATTCATGGGAAAAAAAGAATTTGACAGAAACCATCCCTGAGGAAGCCTAGACATTGAAATTATTACTTGAGATGTTAACTCAGCTGTCTTAAATACACTCGATGAGTTAAAGGGAACTACAGACAACAAACTAAAGGAAATCAGGGAAACAATGTATGATCAACATGAGAATATCAATAAAAAGATAGAAATTATAAAAAGAAACCAAACACACTGTGAGTTAAAAAGTATAGTAACTAAAATGAAAATTTAACTAGAGGAGTTCAATAGCAGATTTGAGCAGGTGGGAGAAAGGATCAGTGAATTTAAAGATAAGACCATTGACATTATCCAGTCTTTGGAGCAGGAAGAGAAAAGAATGGGGAAAATGAACAGAGCCTGAGGGACCTATGGAGCACCATCAAATGTATCAATGTTCACATTATAGGACTCCCACAGGAGAAGAAAGAAAAGAGCAGAAAAATAATTTGAGAAAAAAATGGCCCCAAACTTCCCAAATCTGAGGAAATATATGAGCATACACATCCAAGAATCTCAGTGAATTCCAATAAGGATAAATTCTAAAAGACTCACACAGAGACACATTAGAACCAAACTGTTAAAACCCGAAGACAAAAAGAGAATCTTGAAAGCAGCAAGCAAGAAATGACTCATTTTGGCCAAGGAATCCTCAGTAAAATAAGCAGCTGATTTCTTCTCAGAAACTATAAATGCCAGAAGACAGCAGGATAACATATTTAAAGTCCTGAGAGAAAAATTATCAACCCCAAAGTCCATATCCAGCAAAACTGTTTTTCAAGAATGAGGGAGAAATTAAGACATTTCTAGATAAACAAAAGCTGAGAGAGTTATCACCAGTAGACCTGCTTTACAAGAAATTCAAAAGAAAATTCTTCAGGTTTAGAAGACACTAGAGAATAACTCAAAGCCGTAAGAAAAAATAAAGAGCACTGGTAAAGGTAACTACATAGGTTAATATAAAACACCAATAAATATAAAAGCCAGTTTATTGTATTTTTGGTATGATTTGTAACTTCTCTCTTTTTCCTATGTGATTTAATAGGCAAACACAATAAACAATTATTATAAATCTATGTCTATAGAAGTACAATGTAGAAAGATATAATCTGTGACAATAACAATGTAAAGGGGGAGGGATAGAGGTGTGTAAGAGCAGAGTGTTTGTATTCTATAGAAACGCAGTTTATCTTATTCAGAATAGGTTGTTATAAATTTAAGATGTTAACTGTAATCCCCAAGGTAACCTCCAAGAAAATAACTAAAAATGAACAGATAAGAAAAAAGATGGGAATCAACATGATGCACTACAAAAAAATAAATAAATGAAGATGAATATGAAAAAAGGAAGTAATATGAAAAAGAAGTAATGGAAGGATCGAACAACAAAAAATATGTGACATACAGAACACAAATACATAAATGGCAGAAGTAAATTCTTCTATATCAGTGATAACATTAAATGTAAATTGATTAAATTCTCCTATTATAAGGCAAAGATTGGGTTTAAAAAAAGAAACTATCTATACGCTTTCTACAAGAGACTCACTTCAAATAAAAGGGCACAAAGAGGTTGAAAGTAAAAGGATGTAAAAATATATTCCATGCAAATAGTAACAAAAAGAGAGTTGAAGTGGCTATATTATTGTTAAAGTAAACTTTAAATCAAAAAAGGTTACAGGAGACAAGAAGGACACTATATATTGGTAAAAGATTTGAAACAGGAAGAAGATATAACATTTATAAACATATAAGGCAAGATAGTTCTGTAATAATAGCTGGATATTTCAATAACGGATAGAACAACCAGACAGAAGATCAGTGAGGAGATAGAGGGATTTAAAAGGCACAGTAAACCAATTAGACCTAAAAGATATCTACAGAATACTCCACCCAACAGCAGCAACATATACATTCTTCTCAAGTGTACATGAAACATCCTCTAGAATAGACTATATGTTAGGACATAAAATGAGTCTTAATAAATTTTAAAAGAATGAAATAAAAATTATCTTTTTGACCAGCTACAAATGAATAATAGAAGTAAAACTGGAAAATTTGAAAATATGTGAAAATAAAAATATATGAAAATATGTGAAAACAACACTCTTAAAAATTAATAGGTAAAACATGAGATCATAAGGAAGATTATAAAATACTTTGAGGTAAATGAGGAATAAAAACACAACGTACCAACATTTATGGGATGCAGCAAAAATAGTACTAAGAGATAAGTTTACAGCTATAAACGCATTCATAAAAAAGATCTCGAATCAATAACCTAACTGTACACTTTAAGGAACTTGAAAAAGAAGAGCAAACTAAACCCAGAGCTAGCAAAAGGAATGAAATGATAAAAATTTGAATGGAGATAAGTGAACTAGAGAATAGAAAAATAATAAAGGAAATCAATGAAACAAAAAGTTATATCTTTGAAAAGATCAACAAAACTGAAAAACTTTAGCTAGATTGACCAAGAAAAGAAGAGAGAAGATTCAGATTACTGAATCAGAAATAAAAGATAGGATATTACTAATTTTGATATTACAGAAATAAAAAGCATTACAAGGGAATACTATAAATAATCATATGGCAACCAATTGGATCACTTAAATGGAATATATAAGAAACACACAATCTTCCAAAATGAGTCACGAAGAAATAGAAAACCTGAATAGACAAGTAAGGAGATTGAATCAGCAATCAAAAACCTCTCAACAAAGAAAAGCCTGAAGACCAGATGACTTCACTGGAGAATTATACCAAACATCTAAAGAAAAGCTAATGTTCTTCCTCCTGAAACTCTGCCAATGAATTGAAGAGGAAGGAACACTTCCTAACTCATTCTATGAGGGCAGCACTACTCTTATACCAAAGCCTGACAAAGGCACTACAAAAAAAAAAGGAAACTACAAACCAATATCTTACACATATTGATACAAATATTAGCAAACTGAAATCAGCAGCATGTTAAAAGTATTACACACCATGACCAAGTAGGATTCATTCCTGGAAACAAAGGAGAGTTCAAAATACGAAAATCAATCAATATAATACACCACATTGACACACAATCATTTCAGATGATTGTGTGTCACAATCATTTCAACCCCCATTGACACACAAAGGGGGAAAGACACACAATCATTTCAACTGATGCAGGAAAAGCATTTGACAAACTTCAACATCATTTCATGATTTAAAAAAAAAAGCAACAAATTAGGAATAGGAGGAAACTTCCTTAAATAATAAAGGCCATATATGAAATACTCATACCTAACTTCACATTCAATGATAAAAGACTGAAAGCTTCTCCCCTAATATCAGGAATAAGCATGACTGCTTTTACAGCAATATTTAACATAGTAACAAAAGTTCTAGCGAGAGCAAATAGTCAAGAAAAAGGAATTAAAGACATCTAAATTGGAAAGGAAAAAGTAAAATTATCTCTGTTCACAGATGACATGACCTTATATGTAGAAAACCCTAAAGATTACACACACACAACTGTTAGAGCTAATAAATCAATTCAGCAAAGTTGCAAGATAAAAAAAATCAATGCTTCACAGAAGGGAAAAGAATTTCAGGGGCCTATGGAGGTAATCTGTTAGCTGGGCCTACAGCCAGGGAGAGATATCTGAGCCTGCCTGGAGCGTTAGGGCCTTGGCAAAGGCAGGGAATCAGGCACACCACTGGAACATTGGCTCCAGGAGGCCAGGTTCATCATTTTATCACCAGTCCCTGACACATAGCAGACACTCAAAATGTATTTGTTGAGTGAATGCTAGAAAGAAGTAGTTCTCAAACCGTTATCATAATGTATGATATCAGAATGTATCTGTACGCATCAGAATCCTTGGAGGCCTTGTCAGAGCACACATTGCTGAGCCCAGAGCTCCTGATTCAATAGATTGAGGATGAGCCTGAGAATCTGCATTTCTGACAGGTTTCCTGGTGACACTGATGCCACAGGTCTGGAACCACACGTTGAGAACCACTGATTTAGAAGGAACAATCACCATTGTTGAAGGACCAGGTCCCTTCAACAAATGTCTAAGTAAATATGTAAACCCCTAGATTCTTTTTAAAATCCTAGGCTGGGGAGCTCAAAACATGACTGATTTCTTGACGTACTAACTGGCAAATTAAATGTGAAAGCCAGATTTAATTAGATTGAAAGAAAAAGAAAGCAATATGGCTTTTCGTGTATGTGGCTGTTAAATTTTTACTCAATGAAACAGGTGAAGAAACCAGTTCCTGAGGAAGTTAGTCTTCAATGAGACCCATATAGGCAAAACCAAAAATGGATTGAAATTCTGAGTCTGCTGCTCGCTAGCTGTGTGACTGTGGGTAAACTATCCAACCCCTCTGGGGTTCAAATACTGTACCTTAAAATAGAGATGATAACCGCAAACTCATAGGGTAATCATAAGGACTGGATGAGGCAGAGTAAATAAAACATAGGTGAAGCTCTCTTACCCAATTGCTACTCAACGAACTTGCCAGTTTAATTTCTCCATCTTCCTGACCTAGGCCTGCTGCGGAATCACAGTCTACCTGCCCTTGCCTGTACTTCCCATAGAATCAGCCCTCTGTATCCACGGAGGCAGGACACTTGGATATGGAGGGCTGACTGTACTCCACCATTTTATATAAGGGACTTGAGCATCTGTGGATTTTGGTACCCACGGGGGTCCTGGCACCAATCCACATGGATACTGAGGGATACTTCAGCTCTCACCAGCGGAGTGAGAGGCGTTCCACATCAGGTGGGTCTATTATCAAGCCTGTTTGCTGGCTGTACTTCACAATGTAATTATGTAATTTAACTCAATATTACTCAAATCGATGAAATATGAGTGCAAAAAGAAAGGACACTGTTGTTTCCATGAAAGGCAACTTGAATGTGTTGGAAAGTCTCCATAAAGGCCAGTTTTTTGAATAAATTACTATCAGATTACATGTGCGTGAGACATCTGTGAAAGAGTGGGGGAAACAGTCAAAATCTAGAAAGACGCTTTGCTTGACTGGCCCGCATACTTTCAGGTCCTTGCTCCACTTCTGAGGATCTCACGCTGGAAATCTTAGCTGAGGGATCGCAGATGTAGTTTATGCAAGAATAATGAGATGGAATACCAGTCAGCTTCTATCCTCAAAGAAAGAGTCTCGGCCTTAAATCAACAGATCAGCCCCCAAAATGAACAGATTCATGTCTTAAAGTAAAATGTGTTTAAGGTCTGAGTATATCACTCTGTATGCTTCCCCACTTCGACTTGTTAACAGACCATAGCACCAGTCCGATCACGTCAGATACGAAGTGTTCACGATACTTGGCACTGCCTAAATGTTACTTCCTTCTCTCACCAACACCCCTGCCACCTTGAAAGATCCATTTGGTTTCACACCCAAATGCCACTCCTGTTCGTTAACATTTCATTGGTAAATACACACTGTTGAAGTGTGCTATTTGCAGAGAGCATTTGAGGCCCGGGACATTTCCATTTTACACATTCCAGAAGCCTCAGCCCCACAGCTCAGCAGGATCCAGGGAGGCTGGGGAGGGTGGCAGCGCAGAGATGCTCATGAATAATCATCCAGGCTTTAATAAAAATACAGCACCTGCCTTTACACAGCACACTACGATGATGAGCCCTTGGAAGGCACAGGTTAATCTCCTGGCACCCCTCAGAGCGGGGCCAGTGCTCTCTCTTCCACTTAGATGGCTAGGGAGTGGGTCACAGAAAGGTTAATTGACTTGCTTAAGTCAGCACTACAAGTTAGCAGAAGAGATAGAGTCAGACGCCGGGTGGCTGAGGTTGCCTGCTGTCAGCTGGGTCTCAGGGTTTGGGTCTGTCTGCCTTCCCAAGAGTTTATGTGTGTGTGCTGAGCACAATAATGCCTTTATATAAAATACGTGTGTGCGTGTGCCTATGCATGTATGTAGATGTATCTTTCCTCCTTCATGAAAATGCCTGGAAAAGAAATAGTGTGTTTAATGTTTTGTCACACTTCACTTTGTTCTAGCCCCTCAACTGACTGGAAACAGCCCAGCATGCCCCCTCCTCCCTCCCCATTTCTGCATTCCCTGACAACTTGTTTCTCAAAGAAAGAAGCAGATGCCAGGGCCACTGCCAACACCAGCCCAGCCCATCCGCAGCAACGGGAAAAGTTGGAGAAACAGCCCAATCTGGGCAAAGGACTGCAGCCTGGAGATAAACTCCCCAGAAGACCAGGCTATGCCGGCCCTCAGCGAGTCCTAGAATTTGGAGACAGGCAGACTACCTACATTTAGAACACCCTGCTGAATAAAAATAGGATTCCTTGGTACCTAGGAACATTCCTACCCACTCTTTCCCACACCCCTTGGCTGTGGCCATGTCACGGTTAGGACACTTAGAGAGGTCGGTCAAAAACTGTGACAGTTGGCATGTAAGTTACTTGCATGGTATAAGGAGGAAAAGTTATGCAAATATCATCCCAGTGTGAGGAGGAAATACAGGTGGGCCACAGAGAATGTCAACAGGGAAGGTTGATAAGATCCTGTTGTCTCTCCCAGGGCCAACCTGAGAGGCACTGGGACCAGCATTCATTCACTCGCAAAAGGCTATCAAGTGGCCGCTGTGTGCCAAGCACCAGGGGAGAGTCTGGGTGCTGGTGGTTGGGAGGAAAGCAAGAGTCGGGCAGAGGGCAGGAACAGACTAGGAAAACGAACAAGGAGGAGATTGCGGTACCTGTGGACTCGGTACAGTCTCTGCAGTTGCCTAGTAAATCCCGGACTCCACTCTGGGGCCAGTGCCCCTTCTGCCTGTCCCCATGTCTCCTGTTTCCCTCCCCAGAATTTAGAGGTCCACAGAGGGTGATCGTCTTGCCCCACAAGGATGGCCGGGTCTGTGTCACATGGAACCAGCAGAACTATAATGGAATCCTTCATTCTGGTCTGGGTAGAGCAGGAAATTGGAAATGAAATGCAACTACTTTGCTTCTCAATTAACTCTGATTTTCAGACCACACGTGGGCCTAGAAATCCCTCAGGGTGTCGTTCTCTACTGTACCTCAAGATGGGTTTAAAGTAAGTCATACTACTATTAAAAAAAGACGAGAGATTAACAAACGCTGATGAGGATGTAGAGAAAAGGGTTAACCCTTGTGCATGGTCGGTAGGAATGTAAACTGGTGCAGCTGCTATGGAAAACACTATGGAGGTTACTCAAAATTTTTAAATAGAGTTACCATATGATCCAGCAACTTCACTCTCAGGTATTTACTGGAAGAAAATGAAATCACCATCTTGAAGAGATATCTGCCCCCCCCACACACACCCATGTTCACTGCAATGTTATTCACAACAGCTGAGACATGGAAACAACCTAAGTGGATACAGAAAATGTAATCTGTATCTATATCTATTTTATTTATATACCTGTATTTACATCTATACACACACAATGGAATATTATTCAACCATAAAAAAGAAAGCAATTCTGACATTTCCAGCAACATGGATAGACCTTGAGGGCATTATGCTAAGTGAAATAAGTCAGACAGAGAAAGAGAAATACTGTGTGATCTCACTGATACGTGGAACCTAACAAAGCCAAATTCATAGAAACAGAGAGTTGATGGGTGGTTGCCAGGGGCTGGGGGCTGGTGGAAATGGGGAGATGTTCCAACAACACGATCTTCACTGTAAGATGAATAAGCTCTGGAGAGCTAGTGGACAGCATGGTGACTATAGGTAACAAGACTGTGGTATAACTGGAAAGTTGCTAAGAGAGCAGATCGTAAGGGGTTTTTAACACACGCACAGTAATTATGTGAGGTGGGAGAGATGTTCATTAACATTTGGGAAATGATTTCACAATATATACATCTATCAAATCCACACGTTGAACATCTTAAACTCACACAATGCTGTATGTCATTTATATCTCAATAAAGCTAGAAAAAAGAGTAAGCCATATCACGGGAAAGTCAACGTTCGCAAACGTGACCTCCCTTACTTTTTAAAAGATAACATGTTTTGAAGGTGTGAAACTGAAGCAGCACTGGCTATCCTGAAGTTTAAGAAGACCTGGCATCTCAGCTCGGTCACAAATAAGCCAGGCTCCAGCTCCAGGGCCGAGGTTTCAGGAGGCTTCAGGAGGTTGGCTGCCGAGAGCCCCACCCAAGCTGCTCTTTGAGGACCCCCCTCGCGTGGAGGGAATGCCAGGGCTCCAGGTTACTGTCCTCCCTGAGACTCCTCATAGTATGGGGTCCAAAGGCCCAGCCCCCCAGCCTCATTTAACCCAACCCAGAGGGCTGTCCCCACGTCAGAGTCCCTGGGAGATGAACCAGAGCCCCCCCCCCATTAACCCCCATACTCAGTCTCCAGCTCAGAGTCTGTCACTCGGCAAAGAAGCTAAGCTAACCTAGGACAGCTACCCACCCATGCCCACACACTGGCGGGCCTGAAGCCTGGCTCACTCAGATGCCTTACAATGACAAAGGAACTCTTCCTCCTACACTTTTCAGTGAAAGGATGATTAACCAGGTGGTGTGCATGTGTGTGTGTGTGTGTGTGTGTGTGTGTGTGTGTGTGTGTACCCATTCCAGAAAAACTGAGAACGGGGTGATGTCCTACATGGAACTGACTATGACATTCGATCAGGTTGGCTAATTAAGACACATTCACTGCCAACTCCTGAGATGGAAGCTGCCATGGGGCTCGCATAGGAAACAATTAACCCCACTCAAGTTCAAGCAGCTTATGTGAGCTGAGAGAGCCCATTCCCCCTTCTAGAGCCATTAATTAACCAGTCTGTTTCTTTCCCCTCCCCATCCCTCATTACCATCATAACTTCTTTCACTGGTGGCATCAATTGTCATTCCGTGCAACTCCCCAACTGACAACACAAATGCAAATTTGGAGAGAAAATCACAGGGCAAGAGCACACTGTGCCTGCGGATGTCAACATCTGTTTCGGTGGAGATGCTCCTTTTACTTGAAAGCGTATCACAGCCCGGCTCATGCAACGACCAGCAGTCTTGAGAGACATCAGCAAGAAACCCAGGGGCCCTGAAAATCCTCACTAATATAAATGAGTGTGGCTTCCATTTAGTAGGGTGAGGGAAATGGTGTGTTTTTAAATGAGAAGACCTGAAGTATTGTCAGTAAAATGAAAGGCCTCTCTTCACAGGTTTGCATATGTACCACTCAGATCCTGGTGCTGGTTGCTTGAGGCTTGAAATTACCCACATCCACAGTTCTTTTGAATGGACCTGGTTATTTGCCAACAAGGTTACTGACTGTCATTTTAAAATAACACTGGTGCCAAAAGAGATGCACTGTTTTCTCATAGGGCCTTTTTTCCTTATGTCTGTGGTTGTGATCTTGGGTTTCTCCAGTGTGGTAATGAAGAGCAAGGAGAGAGGTGGGTTCAGCTAGAGGCTTCTTGGGATTCTGCTGATCTCAGACCAGTCTCTAGGGGGATATGTCTCACCAGCCAAGGCCACGGGAGACTGAGCTGTAAAGGAGAAGGCTGCTGACATACAGCCAGGGAATGAGAACATGAGGTAGCAGGAGGAGATGGGTGAGTGTGTACAGACAGAAACACTCAGAGTCACTGTGCAGGGCATCTCCTCACTAGGAAGTTACCTGAAGTAGTGATTGGAAGATTAAGCAGAGAATCAGAGCAAAAGGAGTTGGTAGGTTATTTTATCCAGTCTAGAGAAGACCATGCAGAATGACCTCAGTGCTGCCTAGAGTTTACTGTTGAAGGAACTATAATATTTTACCTTTCTTTAAAATTCAGAGTCTCTTTTTCTCCCCATTAGACAGTGCTAGATAAACATAAACTTTGCTTCCAAATTCTTCTTTTCCTAAGCTCCATGTAAATTACCACCCTACAGTTGGCATTTACCATAAAACTGTTGCAATTGCCAAGATTACTGTTTATCATATAAAAACTAATAAATTGACTTTAGGTGACAGTATCTGTCCTGTTCTCCAGTGTAGGGGTTCACCAGTGTGGTGTTTCTCCATGCTCCTACCACACCCAGCTTCTTTTTCTAAACTGTGACATTGGGACCCATATGGTGGTCTTTAGAGTTAGAAAGTACTATTAAAACTCAAATTGAGGAGCTAAGAAACAGAAAGAGACAAAGTGGTTAACAATAAGAAAGGGTGGTGGTTGGTGGAGGAAGAATGGACAGATCAGTGATATATCATTGGGAAAATGAGCCAGGATTCACATTCACACATGTGAAAGGAATTTGAGAGACAGAATATCCCAAGAATGAAGAAATCCCTGGTGTAGGGCAAAGGTGGCCAACCTGCTAGTTGTAATTAGTAACCCCAGGGTTTCCAAACTCAGAATGCCACCTGCCACATCAATGAATTCCCATGGGTTTCTTTAGAAGACAGTTCAAATTTATGCATCTTTTAGCCCCAAATCCCTATTTTATTTCCTACCCTAGAGAACTGGGCTGTGAAAACTCCTTTAGCCCCTCTAGACTAAGAAACAATTTCTGGTTCCCCGTCTCCTTTCTCCAGGGAAGGGCCCTTGTTTCCACATGGTTTCTAAAGATGATAAGAAGAGAGGAAGCACTTCTGCAACAGCAGAGTAAGGACTTCCAAAATTCCTCTCCTCCATAGCAGCAGCTGTGACACTGGCAAAAAATTACCAAAGTTGATGTTTCAGAACTCTGGAAATTAACCAAAGGCTTGCAACAATCCAAAAACTATTTATTCAAGAAAAACAGCTGAATGTCAGTAAGAACAATGAGCTTTGTAGTATTTTCACTTGTCCTAATTCCACTCCCCTCTTCCCAGCTCCACATTAGCCTTGAAAACCAATAGCCTCACAATACAGTGTCAGTGAAAACTTTAGCCTAACAACCACTGGATGGGGGACAATGGGTTTGGAACTCTTCCAAAGCCTTGTCCCCAGAGAATTATCACTACTTAAATGGTTTGACAGCTGCCTGAAAAACTCCATTCTCTGGAATTGTCTTTATTTGACCTGACTCAGGGCAAGCAGTCCTATCCCCAGGGCATTTGTCAAAAACAATCAGTAGCAATTGTTTAACATCTCAGCTGCCTGAGGCAGAATACCAGTTGGGACTGACAACAGGCTGAACAAAACTCTTAAAAGGAAAAACTAGAGAATAAGCTATCTGTAAGGGGAATAATCCCATAGGCTGAAATTTTCCAACATCATCCTAAGACTCTAGAAGGCAGGCCACACAGGTACAGAGTTATGTGCATGCCCAAGAAAGACCTGAGAAGCCCCTAATTTACCTCTGGCTGACCTTCAAGCTTTGCACAAGCAAACAGTGAGGACTATGAGGAGGAGTTGTAAAACTGCCTGCCAGTACCATTGATGGCAATACCTTAACACACACAGACATGTTGATCCAAAGTATGTAAAGAAATCTCTGTCTAATCATTATCTGGCCACTATGTTAAACAAGTATAGATTTCAATGGCTGCAGATAACAAAGAATACAGATTTGACAGATGTACTCCAGAGAAATCACTAAACAGTGACAACAACTAACAGAAACAACAAACCCTGGAGAATAGGGTGATCTTATTTCTACAATTACCATATTATATTATTTAATGTCCAGTTTCAAATAAAAAATTACAAGACATGAGGAGAAACAGAAAAGTATGGCACATCGATAGTTAAAATAAGCTATCATGATAAATTGTCCCTGAGGAAGCCTGGATATTGTGCTTACTAGAAAAAGATATTAGATGAGCTACTATAAATATGTTCAAAGAACTAAAGAAAACTATGTGTAAGAAATAAAGGGACTCTTGAGAATGATGCCTCCTCAAATAGAGAATATCTATAAATAGATAGAAATTATTTTTAAAGAACCAAATAGCAATTCTTGAGTTGAAAAGCACAAAAGTTGAAACGAAAAATTCACTGGATAAGCTCAACAAATATTTGAACTGGCAGAAGAAAGAATCAGCAAACTTGAAGACAGAGAAATTGAGATCATCTAGTCTGAGAAAAAGAAAAAAAAAATGAAGAAAAGTGAATAGAGCCTAAGAGACACCATCAAACATACTAACATACACATGAGAAAGAAAAAGGAGAGAAAGAATATTTGAAGAAATAATGGCCCAATTACTTCTCAAATTTGATGAAAAACATTAATCTGCAAATCTAAGAGGTTCAATAAAGCCCAAGTTGGATATATTAAAAATATCCACACCTAGACAGACACACCATCATCAAATTCTCGAAAAACAAGACAGAGAAGCAACTCACCATATACAAATATCTCCAATAAGATTAACAGCTGAATTCTCATCAGAAAACATGGAGGCCAGAAAGCAATAGGATGACATATTCAAAGTGCTGAAAGAAAAAGACAATCAATCAAGAATTCTACATCCAGCAAAACGATCTTTCATAAAACAAAGGAGAGATTAAGATATTTCCAGAGAAACAACAACTGAGAGAATTCATCACTACCAGACTGGCCCTACAAGAAATAGTAAAGGGAGTCCTTCAGGCTGAAATTAAAGGACACTAGACAATAACTTGAATCCACAGGAAGAAATAAAGAGCAACAATAATAGTAACTACATAGGTGAACATGACAATATGAATGTATTTTGTTTGTAACTCTTTTATTCTCCTATTTGACTTTTTAAAAAGCTGCACAAAGCAATAATTATAAAACTGTGCTGATGGGCTTATAGTGTATAAGGATTTAATTTGTATTATAAAAATAGTACAAAGGAGGGGGAGGACACAAAGCTTTATTGGAACAAAGTTTCTGTATATTATTTAAGTGAAGCCAGTTTTAATATGAACCATATTGTTTTAAGTTAAGGTGTTAATTGTAGGGCTTCCCTGGTGGTGCAGTGGTTAAGAATCTGCCTGCCAATGCAGGGGACACAGGTTCGAGCCCTGTCCAGGAAGATCCCACATGCTGCGGAGCAACTAAGCCCATGCACACAACTACTGAGCCTGCACTCTAGAGCCCGTGAACCACAACTACTGAGCCCGCGTGCCACAACTACTGAAGTCTGCGTGCCTATAGCCCATGCTCTGCAACAAGAGAAGCCACTGCAATGAGAAGCCCATGAACCACAACGAAGAGTAGCCCCCACTTGCTGCAACTAGGAGAAACCTGCGCGCAGCAACAAAGACCCAATGCAGCCAAAAATAAAATAAATAATTTTTAAAAAAAGATGTTAATTGTAATTCCAGGGAAACCATTAAGAAAATAACTAAATACATGGTAAAAGAAATAGCAAGGAAATAAGAATGATATATTAGAAAATATCTAATTAAAAAGAAGGCAGTAACAAAGGAAGAGAAGATCAAATAAGACATAAAACATACCAAAACCAAATAGCCAAATGGCAGATGTAAACCCTACCTCATAAGTAATTACAGTTAAATGTAAATGGAATAAACACTTTAACCAAAAGGTAGAGATGATTGGCAGCATGGTTTAAAAAAAAATGGTCCAACTATATACACTGTCTACAAGAGACAATTTAGATTCAAGGCATAACAGATTGAAAGTAAAAGGATGGAAAAAGACATATCATACTTCAGTACAATAGTACCCAAAAGAGAGCTGGAATGGCTATACAGACAAAACAGACTAAGACAAAAATTGTTACTAGAAGCAAAGGAGGACATTTTATAATGATAAGAGGAGCAATCCATCAGAAAGATATAGCAATTATAAACCTGTATGCATGTAATACTAGAGTCCCAAAATACATGAAGGAAAAATGACAGAATTGAAAGGAGAAATATACAATTCAACAATAATAGTTGGAGATTTCAATACCCTACATTCAATAATGGATAGAAAAACTGGGCAGAAAATCAACAACAAAGAAATAAAGAGTATGAGAAGAGATATTTCTTTCCTGGTTGGAAAATAATCTAGGCCTACTTTATTGCCCACATTCCATTAGAAGGAAGAGAAAGAAGTAGTCCAAAGCAGAAGAGGGATTCAGGAACACCAAAAGAGGGGTGTTCCCAAAAGAATGCCTCCTTCTGAAGGAACAAAAGCTTTTAATCTCTTTGTTTTTCCACACCCAACAATTGACCCATTTGCTGGTCCTTGATCCAAATCAAGGGGGAGTAGTAGGGGGTGTGGAAATGGGTCCTTGATCCTCCCTTAAAAATTAGAAAGTGTCCTGTCCATATCTTTCTAAACAATATTAACTGCCTGTTATTTTGAGAGCTGGAGACACAGGAAAATGACATCAGTCTCCCAGCACTCCTAAAATTGTCATGAGAGAATTGTTCACCTGAGGAGGCAGGGAATACCTGGGAGTGATCATCAGGCTACCACCTTTTATTTAGAACTCTTGGTATGACATATACATTGAAAAATATATGAAAAAGTGAGAGTATACAAAAATTAATCAGATACCAATAGAAGAAAAAATTTAAATTTTAAAATTAATTTAAATTAAAGAATAACACATAACTATTTTTATTAACTAATAAAAATTAAACAATTTTTGCCTCATTTGAAGAGACCTATATTTTTCTATACCTGGAAAAAAATTTGGCACTTTTTCTTCCCTCAAAGATTATAAACATTTTGCTATGTCACCAGGCAAGCAATGATTAATTGATTTAAGTTCAACACTCCACTGTGGAATGCATTGCTGCATACATAAAAGCTGATTTTCTGTTACCTTGTAATTTATTGACTAATTCCTTCAATCAAGTCCATTTAAGGGCTTTACTAGATTTCTACGGTAGTTTAATGATTTTTGCCAGTGCCCTCCTAGAATAGTACTTTTTTTAAAGCATTCTTTTAAAGCTTTATAATCTTTAATTAGTTAATCTTCACAATACTCCAATGATCATGGGACATTCTCCAGGATAGATCATATATTAGCCAACAAAATATCTTAATAAATTAAGAAGACATATAAAATCAAGCATCTTTTCCAACCACAATGGTATAAATCACATATACAGAACATTCCATCCAAAAGCAACAGAATACACATTCTTCTCAAATACACATGGGACATTCTCCAGGATAGATCATATATTAGCCAACAAAACACCTTAATAAATTAAGACATATAAAATTAAGCATCTTTTCCAACCACAATGGTATAAGACCAGAAATCAGTTATAAGAAGAAAACTGGAAAATTGACAAATATGTGGAGATTAAACAACATGCTACTGAACAACCAATGGGTCAAAGAAGAAATCAGAAGAGAATTAAAGAAATACCTTGAGGCAAATGACAATGGAAATACAGCATACCAAAACATGGGATGGAGCAAAAGCAGTTCTAACAAGGAAGTTTCTAGCAATAAATGACTACATCAAGAACAAGGAAGATCTCAAATAAACAACCTAAATTTACACCTCAGGGAATTAGAAAAAGAGGAACAAACAAAGCCCAAATTTAATAGCTATAAAGAAATAACAAACATCAAAGTAGAAATAAATTAAGACTAAAGACAATAGAAATGATCAATGAAAGTAACAGATGTTTTTTTGAAAAGACAAACAAAATAGACAAATCTTTAGCTAGGATCACCAAGAAAGAGAGGCCTCAAATAAATAAAATCCAAAATAAAAGAGGAGATGTTACAAGTGATACCACAGAAATGCTAAATATTATAAGACTACTACTAAGAACAATTATACACCAAAAAATTGATCAACCTAAAATAAATGGATAAATTCCTAGAAACATATAACCTACCAAAAGTGAATCATGAACATATACAAAATCTGAACAGACTGTTTACCAGTAAGGAGATTTAATCAGTAACTAAAAACTTCCCCAAAATAAAAGTCCAGGACCAGACGGCTTCACTGGTGAATTCTACCAAACATTTAAAGAAGAATTAATACCAATACTTCTCAAACTCTTCCAAAAAAATAGAACAGGTGGAAATACTTCCAAACTCATTTTATGAGGCCAGCATTACCCTGATACCAAAACCAGACAAGGACACTACAAGGAAAGACAATTATATTCCAATATCCCTGGTGAACATAAATGCAAAAATCCTCAACAAAATATTAGCATATCAAATTCAACAATATATTAAAAGGATCACACACCATGATCAAGTGGGATTTATTCCAGAGATGCAAGGATGGTTCATATCTGCAAACAAATAAATGTG
This sequence comes from Neophocaena asiaeorientalis asiaeorientalis, assembly GCF_003031525.2. NCBI lineage: Eukaryota > Metazoa > Chordata > Mammalia > Artiodactyla > Phocoenidae > Neophocaena > Neophocaena asiaeorientalis. The sequence continues at coordinate 877,319 of NW_020175321.1, read as the reverse complement.
ATATACCACATTAACAAAATGAAGAATGAAAATCATATGATCATCTCAGTAGATACAGAAAAATCATTTGACAAAATTTAACATCAATTTATGATGAAAAAAAAAAACAAAACCTCTCAACAAAGTGGGTATAGAGGTAACGTACCTCACCAACATCAAAGGCCATTTATGAAAAGACCAGAGCCAATATCCTACTCAATGGTGAAAAGCTGAAAGCTTTTTCTTTAAGATCAGGAACAAGAAAAGGATGCCCACTTTAGCCACTTTCATTTAACATAGTATGAGAAGTCCTAGCCAGAGCATTTAGGCAAGAAGAAGAAATAAAGGCATCCAAATAAGAAAGGAAGAAGTAAATCTGCCTCCATTTATAGATGACATGATATTAAATATAGAAAACACTAAAGGCTCCATCAAAAAACTTAGAATAAACACATTCAGTAAGGTTGAAGCATATAAAATCATTATATAAAAATTGGTTGGGGGCTTCCCTGGTGGCGCAGTGGGTGGGAGTCCGCCTGCTGATGCAGGGGACACGGGTTCGTGCCCCGGTCTGGGAAGATGCCGCAGAGCGGCTGGGCCCGTGAGCCATGGCTGCTGAGCCTGCACGTCCAGAGCCTGTGCTCTGCAACGGGAGAGGCCACAACAGTGAGAGGCCCACGTACCGCAAAAAAAAAAAAAAAAAAATTGGTTGGGTTTCTATATGCTAATAATGAACTATCAGAAAAAGAAATTAAGAGAACAATCCCATTTACAATTGCATCAAAAGGAATAAAATACTGTAAGTCCCCTACATATGAACAAGTTCCCTTCTGAGAGCACGTTAGCAAGTCCAATTAGCCTAGGTAGGCAATTAACATAATCAGCCATATAGTACTGTACTGTAATAGGTTTATATACTTTTCACACAAATTATACATAAAAAACAAACACAAAAAATAAAGAAAACATTTTTCATCTTACAGTACAGTTCCTTGAAAAGTACAGTAGAGCAGTATAACAGCTGGCGTCCAGGGGCTGGCATCGAGTGAACAGGCAAGAAGAGTTCCTGACTGAAGGAGGGAGAGGAGGTGGGAGATGATAGAGCTGAAGGATGGTCAGCAACAGGAGATGGAAGGCAAGCTGCAATTTCATGCACGCCTTACGTTGATGGCACATGTTCTGGTTCCTTGATGGATTCAATTCTACCTACCCTCTTGAAGAAACGATCCAGTGATGTCTGGGTAGTAGCGCTTTTTTTCTTGTCATGGATGACATGGTAGCACTGGATTGCATTCTGAATGGCTGCATTTGTGTACCGTTCTATGTTCAGGTCCTGTGCCTCAAAGACTAACAGTGCCTCCTCAAATAAAGAAAACGCCCTTGCCATTCCCTGTGTCGTGAATCTCTTCAGTTCTTCAGTTACTTCTTCTTCCTCTTGTCACTCCACTCTCTCAAAATCATTATTATTATTATTTTGGCTACATTGGGTCTTCATTGCTATATTTCTCTAGCTGTGGCGAGCAGGGACTACTCTTCATTGCGGTGCATGGGCTTCTCGTTGCTGTGGCTTCTCTTGTTGCAGAGCACAGGCCCTAGAGCAAGAGGGCTTCAGTAGTTGTGGCTCGAGGGCTCTAGAGCGCAGGCTCAGTAGTTGTGGTGCAAGGGCCTAGTTGCTCCATGGCATGTGGGATCTTCCTGACCCTAACCCTGAGGACTTTCATCCCTTCAAGGAGCTTTTCGTGTGACTGATACTCTCACCTTCGATCTGTCTGAGGAACTAGCAAACTGTTGTCCAGCTGCTGCCTCCATTTACCCCCATTTGGAAGTCAACAGCCTCAGCTCTAGGTAGGCCTTTAAAAAGTTATAGTGTTGTACATTATCTGGATTTTTCTCCTGAGGGTAGGAGCAACGTGGTCTTGCAGCTTTCTGCATCCTAAGTAGCGGTGAAAACTCTACTTAACATTTAATAAAATAAATATTTAATAAAAACATTTTTAGGGAAACAAGGAAAAAAAAAGAGAAATGACATTACTGATGGTGAGATAAGCCAGGGTAAATGCTAATCACATAACTGAGAAGTTGGTTACAAGACGTCCAAATGCGTAAGGAAAAAAGATTAGACCTGCAGTAAATAGTTTTTTCTTTTGATTTAAACAATTTCAGGCTAATACACAAAGATATAATTCCTGGTTAAGCCATCCCAACGCCCTCTCAAAGACTGGCATATCTGATGCCATGTAGTGAGCAGGATGAATGATCTCTGGAGTGCACGTAGCTCAGTGGACCTTCATTATCAGAATTAGCAATGGCTATGATCATAGATTAACACACAGCACATCCTTCCACCGCCATCCCAAGGTGGGAGACAAAGTGACTTCAGCATTTACAATAAAGGACAGTACATGCTGGCAGCCAGCCACATCCACCCTGAAGTCTGGGGACCAAAGAAGGTACCTCCCCTGAATCCTGATTCTTGCCCCTGAAAGCAGATAAAATATAACTTTATAACCTAGAAAGGGCAGATATTTCTGTCACAGAAATAGAGTTAGAAGGCACCCCAAATATAGCTCCCTCCCCCAAGCAAAGCCAGCATAAATTGGTTTGCAGACTTATCAAGACCGGGAACAGTGCTTTCTATACATACAGAAACAGCGAATGTGGTCCTCCTTTGAGTCTGGGATGAGTATGTGTGTGGGGAAAACTATTCACTTTTATGGCATCTTTTCCTGTTATTTTTCAACATATTTAATGGAAATAAGTAAGACTTCTGTAAAAGATTTCAGTTATTACGTGACCTCAAGTCATTTCTACACGGTGGGGACTTTTTTCTTATAGAACTTCTGAGACACTGTTGGGTCAAGACAAGGAACAAACAAACAGCATAAAAAATTAAAGAGGGAGTTTAATCTCTTCCAAGCACACTTCTTTCGTACAAGTCACAATGCGGGGGCCCAGCTGTCCTGAAACCCATACGTGGTTCTCTCTCACTGGTGTGGAAATTGTTTATTTCCCTGGCATTTATGCTCCGGGAGAAACTATGTAGCAAAGTTCTCTGGGGGATAAGCGGTCTGAGCGTGTGCGCGCACGTTTACAAACTTGAGGTCAGCCAAGGATGGGGGTATCAGAGGTCACTTCTGTTTGTACACAGTAATAATTGGGAGGACGTGTTTGGTTCCACAGTTTTGCCTGTGGGTCTGGCCTTGCACGGGAGTCTCAGAGGAGCAAAAAAAAAAAAGCAAGAAGATACAAAGAACAGCATTGCATCAATGCATCCATGCGCTACCATGAAGGGTCTGCCTGCTGCTCCCCAGCGTGCTTTGGCTTAGCTATTTGACTCCCTGTGACTGCCACGTGTGGTCCAGGGCTGTGGAAAGGATGTGTCAATGTGGATGAGTAAACGCAGGGCGCCAGAGCTGCCTGCTCCATGCCAGGCACTGTGCAAGGTCTAGTCTAGACGTGTCTGAACTCTATTCTGACTCAACCCAGCAAGAGTTACATTGTATCCCCACTGGATCAATGCTGAGGCTAGCTCAGAGAGGGTAAGTAACTTGTACAAGGTTGCACAGCGGCCAAACCAGGATTCAACCCTGTTAAAGCCCTGCCTTCCTTCAAGGGCACCAAGTGCCTCCATCCTGAAGAAGTACATTTCCACCTGCACCCCAGGAGGCAGCTCTGTCTGGCAGGGAGGAAAGCGGCATATAATCCTGGATCAACCTCACTGGGCAGGCCATATTTTTCTAGGGCTAGTTTTGGGGTTCTCTAATTGTGGTCTACATCTGTCCTGTTCGAGACACCCCGTCAGTCAATGATTCTTCAGAAGATGTGAAGTGCCAGCTTTGTCCAAACCCTCAATTAAGAAGTGAGGTTTGAACGCCTTGCCCAAGGTCACCCTGCTTTCAGTGAGAGCCCTGCCTGAGACCGAGACACCTGAGCCCTCAACACAGCTCCTCTGTGCGCGTGCGGCCCATCTGCGGACAGTCAGAGGCTCAGCGTTGGGCTGACTCCCAAAGGATGTTGAGTGTCCATCCCAGACTGAGTTAGAAAACTACGTCCCTTCAAACTGGAGACACTGCATGGTCCCCGCTGGGAAGTTCTCCGCTGTGGTAGAGCTGCCTGGAGGCTGCGGACAGGGGTGGCCAGGGCTGCCGACCCAGGACTGTGCCTCTCCTCCGGGAGTGGGGAGCGGGTGTGTCAGCGGCACCCATCTCCACAGCATGGACCTAACTCCGGGGGTGACTAGGGGAAGCCTCTCCCAGCCTCTCCACCTACCTGAATCCCGCCCCTCCTTCAAGGCCAGGGTCAAGTTTTGCCCCCTCCTAATGTCCTTGTGGATTAGCTGGGATTTTTCAGAGCGAGTCCTCTGTCCTCTGAAATGGACACACCCTCCTGGTAGCTACCATCCATGTGACAATACATCAGGCCCTTCCGTGGTTGTCATGGCTCTGTTCCCGCCACCTGAGATTGTTAGGTGGTCATAGCACCCCTTCTGAGTGAGGGTCACGGTTACACGTTTGGGCCTTACAGTTCCTCACGCACGGCTTCCCCGGGGAGGCCCTTGCTTGCCAGCTCCTCACTTGGGCACCTAATCTATCAGCTCCCGAACATCGGGCGTAAGAGGAGGGGTGAACAGTGGCGTGAGGCTTTGGCGTGGCTCCCCCAGCTGAGGATCTGTTACGTCCTTAGAGCCGGTGGCTTGGCAAGGGCTTGGCCGGGTCGGGGGCTGGTGGGGGGGCGTGGAAGGGCGTGGTGAGGATGATTCCAGCTCTGGCTCTCTGGCTGCACAACTTCGGGACAAGGCCTCCTTTTCGTGTCCTCATGTGTAGGATGTCGATACCCACATGCCCACCTAACAGGCCTTTCAGGGGCTGGAGGAGGTCACTCCTGGACGTGACCTGCACAGAGCAGGTCAGCTGCTTTGATCTCCCTTCCTGGCACTTGTCGTCATTTGCTATCGCATATTCATGTGTGTGATCACTTGACTAAGAACCGTCTGCTCCACTGAAAGACACGCTCGGCAAAGCCAGAAGCCCTGTCTGTTCCGCTCGTCTCTGCACCTCAGTGACTCCCAGCCCACTCTCTAGCACACAGCACATAACTGATAAATATTTGGTGAATATGTGAATGTACAGGTGAACAGGAGGCACTGAATAAGGGTTTGTTGGATCATAAAAGAGCAAGGTGTGCCTCGAAGGGCTGCTAACGTTGTTTCTTGACCCGGGTGCTGGTGACACCCGCTGGCAATACACCCAAGTTTCAAAATGTAGGTTTTAGTATCGTTCAGATGTGGCCAATCCAACAGATCAGGAGACGCCTGCTACTGGAAAGCAAAAGAACAAGAGATATCTGCTATGGTGAGTGTGAAGCATCAGAGTATAATCTATAACACGGCGTACTAATGGTCGGCGGTAAACACAGAGGGCTACGAGACCCTGTAAGAGGGGCCCCAGCGTCTACCTAGTAGGGACAGAGAGGGAGACACCATATGGAATAAAGCAGCTACACACAAGGTGGTGATGGGAAACTCAGGAGCTGAGGGCAGTCCAAGGGAGCCAGAAAGATTCACAGTTCAGGTTCACAGAACTAGTAACTTGCAGGTTGAGCTCTGAGGCCAAGTCTATCCAATTCCAAAGCCCATGCTCTCTCCCCTACTCATCACTACAGCTCTTTGGGTAGAAAAATATTTTGCCAGTCTAAGCAAGTATGAAAGAAAAAGCTCATAAAGTTATTCATTTGTTTGTTTTCTGATATAATGACTTGGTTTTATAAAGTTTCTGAGAGACACATAAGAATACATAATTTTCAAAAATTACTTTTTAAATATTTACCGTGCGGCAGATACATGCTAAAGTTTTTACCTACACGATTGCATTTTTTTTTTTTTACACTATTGCATTTTATCTGCAATAACCCTTTACAGTAGGTAGCATTATTATCTCCCTTTTGGGGGGTGAAAAAACTGGGATTTAGAGAGACTTTAATTTGTACAATGCGATACAGTTAGTATGTGGTAAAGCTAGAATTCAAATCAGGTCTGAGGCCTTAAGGTCTTAACCATTAGGAGAAATAGCTGAGAAGTCAAGGTAAAGGAAAAACATCATTAAGAAATTACAGCCTGATTACCCCCTAGACTTACATTCTTTTTTAAAAAATTTTTATTTATTTATTTATTTTGGCTGCGTCGGGTCTTAGTTGCGGCATGTGGGATCTTTGTTGAAGCACGTGGGATCTTTGGTTGAGGTGCGAGAACTCAGTAGTTGTGGCCTGCAGGCTTAGTTGCCCCGCGGCATGTGGGATCTTAGTTCCCCGACTAGGGATCGAACCCGCGTCCCCTGCACTGGAAGGCGGACTCCTTACCACTGGACCACCAGGGAAGTCCCTAGAATTACATTCTATATCATCCTGATTGGAAGTCAGGAATGAGCCCAAAATACTAAAGATTCCTAGCAGACAAAGCAAAATAGAAGAATACTAATTATGAGTCACAATATGCTTAAGATAAAAACTGGGAACTCCCTGGTGGTCCAGTGGTTAGGACTCTACTGCAGGGGGCCCAGGTTCAATCCCCGGTCGGGGAACTAAAGATCCTGTAAGCCACCTGATGTGGCCAAAAAAAAAAAAAAAAATTAGGATAGCCCCAGTTTTTCTGCTACAGCGAATTTTACCTGTGAGTCTTCACAAAGAGAATAAAACTGTGTGAAGCCATGGATAATGTCCTAACCACATCTTTACAATAAGTACAATGACAAGTTTTATACGTCATACACTTGCAATTCACACGCTTCATTGCAGTCAGGATAAAACAAAAAAATGTGTGAGTTTAAGAAATTCTGTGTGAGGCCAAACAAATGCAGTCCAATTCACAGCTCTCTGAGCAACTGATCTCAGCCAGGGTGTGTGTGTGTGTGTGTGTGTGTGTGTGTGTGTGTGTGTGTGTGTACAGACTGCACTTCGTTCAGGGAATCCTCCATACATATTTGAACCGGAGTTATACAGGGAGCCCTAGCTGTCATTTCTGTTAAAATTGAGGAACTAAGAAAGGTTTACCTGGATGGATGGTCACCCGATCTACATGGAATAATTTGATTTTGATCAATATTATCTCATAAATATTATTTTTCAATATCAATAGGCGGAATTCTATGAAATGCAATCTAAAACTATTCTAAGAACAATATGAAATACAAATTCATATGCCAATACTATTTTCTGTTCTCTCAATTGTTTTGAAAAGAAAAGCAATGATTCTTACTGTTTAATTCTAAATAGAAAAGGACTTTAATAATCAAATAAACAATGGCCAGTGTGTGCAGTTGGATTACAGATGGAAGCAAATGAGGGGGCTCCCTTTAAAGCACAGATTTTTTTTTTTGCGGTACGCGGGCCTCTCACTGCTGTGGCCTCTCCCGCTGCGGAGCACGAACGCGCAGGCTCAGCGGTCATGGCTCACGGGCCCAGCCGCTCCGCGGCACGTGGGACCCTCCCGGAGTGGGGCAGGAACCCGCGTCCCCTGCATCGGCAAGCGGACTCTCAACCACTGCGCCACCAGGGAAGCCCTGAAGCACAGCTTTGATCACGTAGTAAAGAATTGTTGTTTGAAAGATTTTCCTCTCTTCTTTATAACGGAAATAAAGTGCCTTATAAATGAAGTTTTCATTAAGTATTGAAAGAAAGCAATGAGAACAGAAGGAACTTGGAATGAGGGGGAATTGGTGAGGAAGACGTATTAGTAGAAAGTACATCAAAATATATGAAGATGTCAAATAAAATATGACTTGGAATGTCAGCCAGGTAGTATTCAGCATACAGGTTTAAACTGGGAACAGAATATTCTGATGTTTCTATTTAAGTCAGGAATAAAATGAAAAACGAATAGGCCTAATACCGTGAAGTGAAGAATTCACAGTTTGGTTAATCAAAAAGGATTCTTGGATTTAAACATAAAAGAAAACTGTTAAATTCACTTGAGAATCACCTGTGATAGTTTTTGCTCATGACGTGGTTTTCGTAACACAGACTGAAGTAAATGGTGGCTAAGATCCGGGCCTCTGCAACAAATGGATGGAGTGTAAACCTTAATGAGAAAAAAATGGGATGATGATGAGCGAAAATGGGCTGATGTCTTTATGACACCAGTTACAGAAACCAGAAGTTCTCTGAAGAAAAATGTGGACCTGTACCAACTTTTTAAACATCTTTATTGCTGTGACATACAGTAAAGAAGTTATATGTTGATGTTTAAGTTAGGATGCAGATTTTAGGCAAATTCCTCAATTTTAGTTTTAACTAGAATGAAAATAATTTGGTTAAAACACTTCCTTACAGCCTCACTCACATATGCCTTTGCGATCACAGCTGAATGGTACGTTGCTGCCCGTTTGCATCACTGGGCAGACTTGTCTGGTCACTTCACTGGTATACCCGCAGCACCGAGAACAGTGCGGCACACAACTACTGCCCAAGAAGTACTTGTTAAAAGAATGAATGCTTTTGAATGAATGCCATTTAGACACAGAAGTAAATGCCCCCCAAACTTGGAAATAAAGTTGCTTCTGGGAATGAAATTAAGATATACTAAAATACCATAGCTGTAAAAATAACCCCCAATATTGCCTATACATGTGAGAATGGGGAGGTTTAGGACTCCTAAGTATAATCAGGATACGGGGCGTAGTATTAGGGAGTCATGATATAACGGGACCACAGCCAAGAAAACAAAGACGTTTTATATGTTGCTGGAAAAAACTAAGTAACTGAATGGGATCTGGGAAATAAGGGATCAATGATTAAGAATTTTTAATTTCTCTGACTCCCTTACTAGTGAGAAAATAAGCTCCACGGGGGCAGAGACTTTTTTTTTTTTTGGTTTGGATGGGTGGATGGAGGGAGGGATGGATGGATGGATGGATGGGTGGACGGAAGGATGGATGGGGTGGATGGGTGGATGGATGGATGGATGGATGGATGGATGGATGGATGGATGGATGGGTGGATGGATGGATGGATGGATGGATGGGTGGGTTGATGAATGGGTGGATGGAAGGGTGGGCAGATGATTCATTCATTCATTTATTCATGTAGTAAAGAATTGTCCGTGCTAATCCAAATGGTACGTCTTAGACTCACTGCGTCTCAAGCCTCCTGTGGATCTGTTCCCCACACCTGCGTCTCCACCAGCTCCATCTGTGCCGGAGGAGAGACACAGAGGCTGGAAGGCTGAGCACAGATGTGTCTCGCTGCCAGGGAAAGGGGTGCACGAGGACGTGAGGTGAACGGTGACCCCTGGCTCTGCAAGCACAGATGGACACTCAAGTGCAGCCCCTAGCTCTTCTGCCTGGTCACCTGCCGGCCCCAGAGTATTTGCCTTGTCTACGTGGCTGCACTCCAGGCAGCAGGAAAAAGAACCCGTTCCCTCTCCTCCTGGAGAACAACAGGGCAGATGCACACATGACTTCCACTCGTGCCCCACTAGCCACGTGGCCACACCAGGTAGGCTGGGAGGCATAGCCTTTATGGTCCGTGGCCACATCCCTGGTGAATCTCTTCCTCAGCAAGGGGAGGACAGACACTGAAGGACAGCGTCTGCCCTTCGCTGGCATGGTGGGGTCATTTGTAAGGTACTTTGGGGAAAATGTGACACCAGTAAAAGTTAAAATATTGATGTTTGTAAATGAGCTGTTGCAATTTGCAAATTATATCTCTCCTTGACTGTCTTTCATTTCAATACGACTCTGGGTGAAAAGCAAGGCACAGAGCTTCGTCGGACACAACTGCGTACATGAGCAAGGCTTTGGTGGCCCCCAGAATTCATCAGGGGGGTGGGGGAGAAAGGCACAGACCACAGTGGAATTAGAGAGCTGGGAGTGCAGCAGCCTGGGCTAGAAAGCCATGTGGGAGCCCTGCAGCAGCTCGGCATTGCCAGCATTTGAAGTTCGGGAGGAATGCTGTGGAAAGACCCACGTGAAGTGTCCTTAGAACCCTGCAGATCCCTTTACACAAACATCATCCTCACCAAGCAAACCCCGATGAGAACCAGCTTTCCAAGGACTCTGAAACTGGGTAGGGCTTGGTGCCTTTGTTAATAGATCAAATATGGCAGTCACCATCAATAGATCTTGTCCCCTGTAAACCTCTTTCAAGTTTGGGGATCATAACATTGTGAGTTAACTCAGAACCTAGCTGATGCTGGGCTCACTGATATGGTGAATGTTCCCAAACTAGTGCGTGAATGCATGTCACCAGAACACAGGGACCCTGGGTGAGGGGCCCGGCCCATGGCGAGCACCCCCTCGGCGTTTCGATCACTGCATGACTCATGGCAACAGAATAAGCCCAACACCATGTATGTGGCGTCATGGCTTAAACATGCATGTTTACACCAGGATGACTGCCTGCCAACCAGAAGATGCAACAGGATAGCAGACCTGTCCCTACAGCCACCCATGTGAGACACAGGTGCTACTCTAGCCACCAAGAATCACAGAAAACTCTCAGGGCAAATGAGCACAGAAATCCCTAAATGCCTTTTTCCCAGCACTAAAAAAATTAGACCGTTCCAGTATTTCTGATTTAACATGGCTGATTTTAGATTCATATACCGGGGAGAAAAAAGGGACAGAACTCTTGCCAACTGCTACAATGGAAATAAAATAGCAAAACTTTACAAAAAGCCCAAATCAGAAATACATTGTAAATATAATTAAAGGTACATAATGCCCTGCCTGTCAATTTGCGTAAGTGATCTTTTCATTTTCAGTGAAAATTATAGGCATAGCTATTCTCAATAAATGTGTAATTTGGATGGAGAAAAGCCCAGAGCTAGCGTAAAATTCATCTCTACCAGTTGGTGTTTAGCTGTTTCTAAAATGAAATAGAGCAGAAACAATCACAGAGCTCCCAGAAAGTGAGCGGGTCCAAAGAGGTAGCAAACAAAAAGGAAACACCTGCAAAGCCCACAGCGTCCAGCCACCTCGGAGGATGTTGTGATTCCAGTAGATTGGGTCCACTTTAGGAACCCAAAAGTCTTTCTCTTTCTGCGTCAAAATATCCTTCATTGCCTAGAGCCAAGGATATCAGTTCACGTCTATGACTCAAAAGGCAAGGACCACAAAGAGAATAATGGCTAAGAAGGTCAAGGCTTTTCTTAAATTTCATTATGTATTTTATTTTTCTGGTTCTGTTATAAACCCCAATTTCCGATACTTCCGAGAGCAGCTTAAGTGTCCAAAAAGCTGGGCTGGCCGCGAGCACCTTGGTGGCAGCCGTGTCAGCATATTGTCCTCTGGGGAGGAGAGGGAGCAATGGCAGGGGGGACATCCACACCTGTTGAACTCCTTCTATGGCTGGTATTGGGTGAAGCCCTTTAAAATCCATTGCCTTGCTTAAAGGGCAGGACCCCTCTGGGGTAAATAATTATTATCTCCATGTCACAGATGAGAAAAATGAAACTTGGAAAACTAAGTCACTTCCCCAGAATCTCACCACTAAGACATGGTTCCTGCTACGTAGTCAAAGTTAACAAACGTTTGCTCAATGAAAGCAAGAATATATAGTTCCATAAGTTAAAAATAAAAATACAGAGGCTGTGAGATTCCATAAGCAGATGTATTTGTTTGCCAGAGGAAAACTACGGCCCAGTGCCCGAGGATCCTGACACGGGGCACACTGAGGGCCTGGCTGAAGGAGGGGAAGTACCCAGGGCCAAATCCTCACATCTGAGCAGGCACAGGAAGCCCAAGGCAACAGCAAAGGCCTCTGGGAAGCAGGGTCTGGAACCAAACTCAGGGCAGGCGGAGGAGGGGCCCCACGAGCAGTGAGCACAGAGTCTGCTCATGAGGGGGTGTCTGAGCCATACTCGGGGCGTCCAGGCGGGGGCACAGGCCACAGCGGCACAGGTGATATGGGGGACCCCACTGGTCACTTTGGGAAAGAAGGTGACCAGTATTCCCTCAGAGCTGAGAGATAAAGGCATTTGCCTCTGGGCGGGCACAGGTCCCTGGACACAAGGCTCAGCGAACAGAGTTCAGATCAGGAACTTCTGGGCAGTGCACAAACCATACACCTGTACATGGCAGCCCTGAAGGTAGGCAGGTAGCTGGAGAATCTGTATCAGAACCTCTGGACCCCAGACGCTGCCTGTCTCCTGGTCCAGCTCCGTGTGGATCGTGACCTCCTGCCGACACAAGCAGGCCTCACCGAGCATCCTACCCCTCCGCTTCCCTGGACAGAGGCCTCCTCTCCATCTCCCACCTGAAGCCTGAACAAGGCAGGTGCAGCCCACTGGGAGGGGCAGGACATCCCCTCCTTTCTAGGAGCTTCTCTCTTCTCTGCTTCACGGCCCTGCCCTCCCTCCTCTCCCTGGACCGCATTCCAGAAATAAAATAAGATCACACATGTCCTCTGTCTCACACCCTGCTTCCTGGGGAGCAGAGGTAGATAGCTAAGAGAGTAAATGGAAGCCCCCTCCCCAGGAAAATGCACATGCCAACAAACTGAGGCATGGCGTCTCCGTGGTTCGTGGCTCCCCTGAAGGCCAGGCTGAGACCTAGGTATGAGTTTTGGTTTTGAAGTAAATGCACATTTCTTCCTCTTATCTGTGAAGACACTCCAGCACTTCTGACCCCAGGAGAGCTCAACATAGCACAGAGCACCCTCAACACAGCCACCAGAAGCTAAAACCAGACAGGGGTGAGGCAGCTCTCAGAGGCTCCTGGAGACCTGGATGGGGGTTTGAAGTGGATCTGAGACAGGACAGGGTGTTTCCGCCGCACTGCTCTGGCCCTTGACCAACCTCGGCTCACGTGGTCTTTTCCCCAAACTCCCTTGTATCTTAGCAAGTAGCATCAATGTTGTTCAGTAAGATAAAAGGTTCGTTACAAAACCTTCCATGGTCCAGAAGCCCACCCGGACCGCAGTTCCTCCAGCCCTGCTGCCGTGGCCGCCCCACGTGTGCAGACACCTGAACCACTGCACTGCTCCCCCCGACACCCCTACCACCTGGAATTTTGGTGGGTTTCCGTTTGCCAGAGACCTTGAAAGACCTGAAGGTTCTCCCTCGTCTCCCCTAAGGAGGGAAGAAGCAGCCCCCTGGCCACGTGCCTGCATCTATGAGGATGAGCTTTGAAGGGGCTGGAGGAAACCATTAGCCATCGCTGGACACACAGCCAATGCACCAGCCTTGGACACACACGCTACCTGTCAACTGAAAACCAGCAGTGGCATCCAAATGCCACCCAGAGAACCCCTGAGAGGCAGGTAGGCAGTTAGGTCTGCCTAGCACCCCTGCTCTGTGCAAAGGTGCTGCAGACAGACAGATAGGCTGGCTGCTTTTAACCCACTCCAGCTGCTCTGAATACTTCCTCCTCTTCACACCCCCATTGCAAAGGGAGCCACCAGTCCCTGCATTTCCAGCGCTGCAAGCTGAGCCAGCGCCAGCAGCAGTATGCGTGGCCAGGAGCATCCTCGGAATTCAAATCCGGTGACTCTACCTTCTGCCTGGTCTCAAATCTGAAAGACGACCAAAACCAGGTGCCTGGCAGACAGGTTCCCAAAATATCAGCCTCTGGTGTTAAAAGCGCCCTCCTGACATGTGCCTGATTAGGGGTGATGGATCTGGAAACTGCTACAATCAGGAAGCTAAAAAAATATTACAATGCTAGCATCACATTTCCAGTAAGCTGTGGGAGGGCGTTAAGTGGAAGGAGGCCGCAATAACGCTTCCCCGCGGTAAACAGTGACCTCAGAGGCTCAGGCCACACGGCACTGGCCCACTCGCTCGTTCTCCTAGATATTTATTCTATGAAGACACATTCATTGACATTTGTGGAAGCAGGAGGGTGGAGAGCAGGTTTTCAAACTGCTCTGCTAAAAGCCCGGAGCTCCCAAGGGGCTTTCATTCAACGAGTATGAACCAGCGCCTACTACGTGCGGGCACCGTTCCTGGTGCTGAAATACAGCAGCAAAGAGGTCAGTCCCTGTTCGCGTGGAGTTCAGCTTCTACTGGGAGAGAGGACACCAGACAAAATTAATAAGTAAAGTACGTATAAATTGAGAGCAATAAATATTGAGGAAAAGGGAATAAAGCAGGGAAGGGGTGAGGACAGCCAAAGCAGGAGCCTGGGGCTTTAGGTTCCCTGGGAAGGCTTCGGGGAGAAAGGGACATTCAAGTAAGGCTGGTGAGAGAAAAGGAGACCCTGGTGGTCCACCAGTGTAGGGGTGGGGGGAGAAGGAGGCAGAGCCAGGAACGTTGTAAGGGAGGTAAGAGCCCAGGGGAGGGAAGGGGATGGGGGCTGACCCGGAAAAAGCCAGTATTAGGAAGGGGAGGGAGGGCAGAGTGGGCTGTACCGGGGGACCAGATGCTTCAATCATGGTAGTCCTATTTTCATCTGTTCAAAAAACACTGACGTTCTACATCAGATTTTGTTTCGGAAAATCACTCACTGTCAAAGGGGGGCTGGGGGACAGTTTGAAAACGCCTTTCACCCGTGTGGTGTGAAAGGCTTTGGAACAAGGCAATGCTGGGTTTGATTCCCAGGTCGGTCACATGCGGCCTGAGTGTCCTGGAGCTCTGACTTGCAGCTGACCCTCCCTCTCTGCACGCCCAGCACAAGGAGGCTTGGGGAAAGAGCCCTTGGCACAGTCTGCAGCTTACCTGAGCTCAACGGACGGTTTCCCTGATCCTGTCTCTAGCACGGACAGCCTGGGCTTGAGGGACACACAGGCTGGGACCCACCTTCAAGGAACCACAGCCAGGAAGGAAGGTGAGATAGTACACACAGGACACAGTGAGAGGCAGCCTCAGGCCACAGCTGAGCTAGAGGTTTAACCTCCAGAAGCCACTGTTTTCAGCTACAGGGGCCAGGAGGAGGTGATTCACTAGGGAGGACCTTGCAGGTGGAGGGGACGAGGCGCAGGTTTATCAGCAGGGTGTGTTGGAGGATGCCAGGGAGACTTTGGTGAAGGTCCATCCTCGACAGCTGGAAAGGCTGTTGACCGACCGTAGTCAGATCACAGAGGGCCTCCAGCGCCAGGATGATAGGGTGGTTTTTAGAAAGAAATGGGTCCTTGGAGGTTTTAAAGATGAGATACAACCATTAGGACCATTTAGACACAATGTGTGGGATGGATGGCCAGAGGCAGCAGGAGACGGAGGGAAGACAGGGGCTGGGGTGCAACGCAGACGCAAGCGGCAGGAGCTCAGAGCCCTGGCAGGGCTTAGATAACCGTCTGGGCGGCTGACTGAGAAACCTGCCCTGTCCTCTCCGGTTGTTAACTCGAGAGACAAGGCAATTGGAAGAGTAGAAATTGGGAAGTTTAAGAGGGACTTTGCTCGGTGATGTCGGAGGGGGAGGAGAGGAAGCAGGTCCAGAGACGACTGTCAGGGACTGACCCCTGGGGACACAGGGCCTGAGGGAGAGCGAGCTTCGGGGATACCCGGGACCCTGGAGATGGAAGAAGCAGAAAAGCCAAAGGTGCCTGGATACAAGGAAGATGGAGGGCCAACCCAATAGCCCAGAAGCTGGGTGGTTCAAACTGGCCCCAGGATCTTTCTGAGGGCAGCTTCAAGGGGGAGGATATCAAGGTAAATAGAATGACAAACGTAGACTGTTCATATCTGGTCGGCAGTCAAGAGAAGGGGCTGGGGTGATTTGGGAGAATTATAGGATTGATACTCAAGTTTTTTAGATTAAAGATATTCTGTGTGCATCAGTAAACAGAAAGGAAAGTGACAGAGATTTGAGAGACCGAGGATGTGGTTAGAAGACTGGGAAAAGGCTATCTGACTCATTTAATCTGTGATAAAAGCCCAGAGGGTAGAGAAGATACCAGCACATGCCACCTGGCCAGAAAGCCGGGACACCAAGTGCCGTGCGCACCCACATGTGCACAGACAAGGGCAATCACCTCAGTCCTGAAAGTGGCCTCGGTGGTCCGTTGAGTGTGGCCACATCCTGTATGCTGACTTGCGTGGCTGCCCCCCTGCTTCCTCTGGGGCTCATCACCACTGTGGCACCTGCCAGGCGCTCTCTGCTGGGATCTTCATGGTTCCGTTTCTCCGAATGTGTTTCTCGTCCCCGACGCCTGTGGAGCCTAGTCCTGCCGCCTGCAGCATGGTTGAGGCCCCCCCGCTGAGTCACACCCCTCGGCCCTCCTTTGTAACGAGAACCCTTTCCCACTCGTCTCGGTTGCATTCACGATGGAGCATTTTGCAAACCTTTCTCTCCTCCGTAACACTTATGTTCTACCATCAGCTATAACCCCACGCAAAATCATTACAACAATCCAATCACCACGAATTCATAGCACCTCGAAGCCATGCCGCCTCGGCCATGCTTCTTCCTCTGAGGAAGAAAGAGATTTTCCTCCCAAGAGGTGGACCCAGCTGAGCAGCGAGAACAGGATTTTGCAGAGAACCATCATGATTCTGTTACTTCTCCAGCCACAGAGCTTCCTGCCCCGCCCGGGCGAAGGATAACCAGAGTGTGACAAAGTGACAGGAGCCAAAGGAGGGGGATGCTCGTGAAGCATGGCGGGCACGGTGCACGGAGGGACGAGGGGCAGGCCGAGACCGGGCAGTGCGGAGGGGAGGGGACACTGAAGAGGGTGCCTTGGAGCGAGCGGGCTCCCACGGGAGGGCGAACGGCTAGCGGCTGGTGGCCGAGTAGGGACAGATGTGGGGACGGCGGGAAGGGGGCCAGGGGTGGGGAGGTCCTCGGCGTGGACGCCAAGGCTACAAAGAACAGAGGCAGGAAATGGGAGGGAACTAGACACAGAGCCACGGAACCAGCAAGCGGGAGAGGGCTGGGAGGCACGGGCAGGATGTCCACAGCGACACAGGTGACGAGAGTCCTCCGGCCCAGCGCCCAGGATGACACCTGCGACACCCGTCAGGCCAGGGAGGAGACAGACAGAGGGGGCTTGAGACCCTCCGAAAGGAAAGTGAAACGAGAAAGAGAAAAGAGAGCGCTAGGAACACACGGGAGGGAACGAAGAATCACAGGTGACCCAGCCTACGCCTCTGCAGAGGATTTCATGGGACTTGAAGCATAAAGGTGAGAGCTGATTAGACAAAAGAGGAAGGGGCGTAGCTGAATTATTTTGAAGATGAAACGAGAAACTAGGCAAACGAAAACTTCCAACCCGAATCCCTCCCAGGCGCGCGCGAGCCCTCCTTGGCTGGACCCTGGGAAGCAGCCGAGAAGGAAGACAGGACACAAAGGCCCGGCTGCTCTGGTCCACGGGGGGCGGTCAGGATGGCCAGGGCAGCCCCCGCAGGCACAGCCCAGAGCCCCACATTCATTCTTCTCGCCCCCCAACTTCCAGCACATCTGTCCTGCCCTTCGGGTGCCCATCCTTGGCCAAAACCATGGTGACAAGCGACGTCCATGCAGCCTGACTGAAGGCCCCTGGGGGCTCCTGATCATCCGGGCAGGTCTCAGCTCAGACATCACCTCCCCAGGACGGCCCCGCCCTTGCCCAGCGCCTGCACTGGGGCCCCCTGCCACGATCCTGCGTACCTGTCGGCGGGTCTCAGTCTGTGTCCCCGGCAGGAAGCCGGCTCCGCGAGGCCCAGCACCGCCCTGCACAGAGGGACTGATGTCAGCATGTCAGATGCAGGAACCACACAGGCCTCCAGTGCAGAGGCTGGGGCCACACACATCACAGGGGTCTCACTGTCACCCCGGGATGCCCCACTGCCACGCGGAGAGCAGCCTGGGCCACCTCTCTGCCCGCAAGGTCTAGTCTGATAAAGTATTTAAAATGAGGACTGCCGAGCTCCCATGATTACCACTAAGAAAATGGTTTCCTCTTCCCTATTAACCACCAAAACAGAGTGGAAAATTATTCTCCCCTAGGAAGGTTTAGCGTTCAAGCAGAGATGTCTGCAGGGACGGCCCAGATCCACAGGCCCGTCGTCCCCTCCCTCCCAGGCTGCAGGCACCTCTGAGTCCTGAGCAAGGACAGCAGCCCTGCAGTGCCACCACCAGGACGCCCGAGGAACTGCTCCGGGCCTGCACCCCAGGAAGGGTCCCAAAGCAGGGCGATTCCTGAACTTCTGGCAGAGAAAAAAACAGGCGCAAATCTGTGAGGGCCTCAGAGACCAGTGACCCTCCTGTCGGGGCACTTGACCAAGAGGGTAAAGCCAAGAACATGGTTTTCACTCCAGCTTTGTTTACAATCTGCATCTGTAAGGTCCCCTGCAGGCTCCAGCACAGCATCTCCAGGTGTGAAAAAGGAACAGCATCAACCCCTCGGAGGATGCTGCAGGGAAGTGGGCACAGGGACAGGACTCCACCAACGCAGAGCATTAGGCAAAAGATGTCAGAACCCCGGATCCATTTCTGGTTACCAGAGTTTAGAAAGCTTCTACACACAAATGTCTAGACAGAGGGTAGGAAGCGGATTAAAACATGTAGAATGCAAAGCAGAACTATATCCCAGACTCGGTCAGCCAATGCAAGAAATACAATCAAATCTTGAGGCGTGAAAAATGGGGTATTTCTCTTACGTTGCCAAAAAATCCATTTTATATTGTCTGCTACAATAACACGTGCTTGAAAAGTTAGGATTAAAAAAAAAAAAAAACACCTTTTGCTTAGGGATGATCCTTCAAACAATTTGTCTATATTTTGACTGACTAAAAAAGGGGTATCAAGAAAATTCCAACATAAATTCCACAAAGATAATAAGAAAAAAAGCAAATATCCCAATTGAGAAACAGGCTAATATTACATAAGGAACATAATTTTTATAAGAAGTAAAAATGGTAAGTATAAAAAATGAAAAATCTCAGTAATTAGAGAAATTCAAAACAAAATAACATTTCCCTATCAAGGAGGCATTAAAACAAAGAAAATCAATAACATTAAAGTTGATTCACTGGAAGCAAAATAAATTTGGATACCTTCTGGAGGGCAATTTGGCAATATTTACATAAATCCTTAAAAACCGACAGGATTTTCTGACAAATAATACAACTTATGGGAATTTATCTTATAGAAGTAATTATAGCAGGAAAGAGCTGGCTGCAAGCATCATCTGTAAAAGGAAATTTGTAAAGAATCTGATGTCTACCACGAGGATTTATTAAATCAAACAGCTGTGTCCTCAGCAGACAACTATGCAGCCATTACAGTGTGTCTAGTATCTGTATGTCCCCAAGATGTTATTGAAATATTACACAGGAAAAAAAGCTGGGTAACTAAAACAAACAAAAAAATGCACTTATGATCCAACTTGGCAACTCTATATACATTTATTTAAATACTCATCTACATATATATATGTAAAGGGACAGAAACAAGGCCCTCCCAGATGATGGCGGCTGTCTGTACAGCTGAGACTGGGGGTATTTTTAAATTTTTTCCCTTTTATTTTCTGAGCTTGCTACAATGAAACATGTTGCTTAGGCAACACAAAAAAAAACAAGAGTATTTCTTAACATTAAATTAAATTTAAAAAAAGAGGAAAATAAAATTCCAAAATAAACTCCCGAGAGTGGAAGCAGGAAGGAAGAGCCCCAGGCCCAGCACCTTCCCGCCGAGTGGCCACGCGCACAGCAGGGGCCGCCATCCCCAGCCGACACCAAGTCTCCATGTCCTGACTCGCACAGCTCCATCGGAAGATGCGCTCCGAGGGGGGGCAGAAAAGCGGTGTTTCAGAAAACGTCCCATGTTTCTTGAAGAACGTAAAAGGCAAAGATATTTAAATTGGGCTTCATTACACACCCACGTACCTGAAGTGAAAAAAACAAGTTCTACGTAGTTCCCAGTGGGGAGATGGGACCCCAAACCACTGGACCGAGACAAGAACCACATTTGGAACGGCCACAAGGGAGATCTGGCAAATTTTATTGAATTCAGGATCTATTTTCAGGATTCTATTGCAATACTTACTGCATAAAAAGATGTTAAGAAATAGTGTGAAAAAATAACTGTAAAATGCAATACATATTATATAAACTCCAAAGGACTCTCCACGTGTTTCAATGCCGTGAATTCAAGCATCTGAAGTCCTGCCTCCTCCAGCTCTCTTGGACCTGGGCCATGGCTGCATGTCCGTACGCAGCTTAGACGGTGTATCTTCTCTCTCCCTCGTGCTTTGCCTTGTGGTACTTCACATAATCACTATGCAACTCCTTAAAGACGTCTCGGACCCCCGGCTGCAGCGAGGCCCGCAGGAACTGGATGTCGGGCTCAATGCACAGGTCCAGGATGAGGTAGATGCCCTCCTGCAGGAGGCCTTTCACCGCCGGATACAAGGTGACCTGGGAGAGGGGGACACACTCACTTCTCTGTGAGCACAAACAGGCAGGTGCCAGACCCTTGAGGCTCTGACAAGGGATTCCAGCTTCTGCCACCAACTTGAGAAAAGACATTCCTTTTAAAATGCCATTTTGCTTGTAAGTGAAAGAACTGACTATTCATAAACTTTTAAGTTTATATTTGGGGGAAACAGAGGCCAACTCAAGCAAACAAAAACCTGAGATGGAGTAAAACATCATGAAATCACAGGGGTAGCTTTGCTATTCAGTGAATGATGCCTCCGCACTTACCAGAGACATTTAAAAACTTGAATCTTTAGATTTAAAAGATCTTATGGTAGGACTTCCCTGGTAGCACAATGGTTTAGAACCCACCTGCCAGTGCAGGGGACACAAGTTCGAGCCCTGGTCCAGGAAGATTCCACATGCTGCGGAGCAACTAAGCCCGTGTGCCACAACTACTGAGCCTGTACTCTAGAGCCCACGAGCCACAACTACTGAAGCGGGCATGCCTAGAGCCTGTACTCCATAACAAGAGAAGCCACCACGATGAGAAGCCCGCACACCGCAACGAAGAGTAGCCCCCGCTCACCTCAACTAGAGAAAGCCCCTGTGCAGCAACAAAGACCCAACACAGCCTAAATAAATAAATAAATTTATGGGAAAAAAAAATCTTATGGTAAGAGCCACCTGAACACTGTGTCATATTCTTCCTCGTGGCCAATCACGTTGGAAGCTCTACTAACTATGGGATGAGGGCGGCAATGCTGCCACCTCCCCCCAGAGCAGGGCAGGTAGGCAGTGGCTCTGACGCTCTCCAACCGGATCCCTGATAGATCCCGTCACGTGGCTCAGTGTCAGACGTGACTTATAATAGATATTTTTACTTCTTTCAACAATAACACAATGGGCCCTAAATTCCTAACTGCCCCAGAATGGTTTAATCGGTCCCTGTGTCCAAAGATGCAAGCCTTCCTAAAAATCTGGGTTAACCAAAATCTGGGCCACAGCAGGAGGAGTGGCAGCCCAGCTCTGGCGTGGCTACATCGGCTACTGGCACAAACTCTGCAGATCAGAGATTCAGGCTGGTATGTGGACACAGAGGCCAGGACAGCAGGCGCTACTCACCCTGCCAGAGCCGCCCAGGCTTCAGCCGGACCTGGGCAGGGCAGAGTCTGCCCACTGCGGCAGCTGCAGCCAGAGAGCAGCAGCAAGGTTCCGGCTGACAGGCCTGGCGTGTGGCCAATTCTCCCTTAGTGTCCTGATGACCTAGGAGTCCGTGCCTCTCTGCGGACATGCAGCTCCCGGAGAGGACACATTTTATCAACTAGGACAGGCATGATTCACCAAGGCAACCTCCAGGAGACAGAGTCCTAAAGACGCGGTTTGTTTCTGCCCCTAAGACGATGCTGTTGTTCACAGATACGGTCATTTTCACACAATAGCTCAAAAAACATCTGACAGATGATCATCTTAATTAAATTTTACCGTTTTATAGATGATAAGAACATGCAAGGGCCACAGGAGGAATGGCTTGTCTGTGATTCCATACTAAGGTATTAGGGAGGGAAAGAAAAAATAAAACGGACAAACTGAAACCAGAAGTCCTTAACCTCACTAGCTGGGTGAGGGCTTGCTCATCCATTCACCGAATCACCACTCACCAAACAAATAATTCCGTTTCCAAAGGCAAAAAGAGGCGCAGTAATTTCCCCAGTGGCAGCACTGAGGTCTGAACTGGGCATCTGAGTCCAAATGTCACAGCCCTTTAGCTGGTGTGTCTCCTTATGAAGTACAGCCCGGAGCACGGGGAGGGGGGAATGGGACAGCAAGGCCGGTAGTATCAGGACAACACAACCCCTTCGCATCTTTACGTTAAGACAGATTATTTGGAAAACGGGGAAAAAAAGTCAATTTCTACAATGTTACGGTCACTGGCCAACGAATGGAAACATCTCTAAGTTAACCTAAAAGGACCTTAGGCCAGGGGAATAGTGCAAACTATTTTACTCTAAGCTATTGATATAGAGGGACAGTTGTAAATCTGATCTACAGGTAAAAGAGGAGATAAAAGTGACCGTAACTTCCCTGACACTTCTCCAGGGTGACACATCTCTGCGTGGAAGGAACAAGGTCTGTAGGAGCGGCTGCCCCTCCTGCCCGAGGCCGTCTCACTGTCATCGGCCCCAACCACCGAAAGACCTTCACCTACGCTGCCCGCTGCTGAAAAACTTGCCATCTAGCCTGTAATTAAACTTCAACATGTCTTCCTGGTCTAGAAAGATTTATGGCTCTCTCAGTAGAAGCCTCTAATACATATGGAATACTTTCTTCATTCCCGATTTTAAAAACAAATAAGAGTTAAAACGTAGACTGTCCTGCCAGTGGATTCTGGGACGCAACAGCCTCAGATAATTCCCAATGCCTTTGGCCTTCAAGATTAAAATTAAAAAATAACAGATAAGCATAAATTAGACACGAATAATGAGGCTGGCAAACCAGAGACTTTTCATAAAGTAAATCTCAGAAGAATAATCCGTGACTTCAGGGTCAAATCACAGCCTCCGCTCTTGGCCCTTGGGTAAGCGATATTGCCGTGTCTCATTTCGTTCTTCAGTGAAACAAAAAATCATACCAGCTCGGACTTCCCTGGTGGCGCGGTGGTTAAGAATCCGCCTGCCGATGCAGGGGACATGGGTTCGAGCCCTGGTCCGGGAAGATCCCACATGCCGCGGAGAAACTAAGCCCGTGCGCCACAACTACTGAGCCTGTGTGCCACAACTACTGAAGCCCGTGTACCTAGAGCCTGTGCTCCACAGCAAGAGAAGCCACCACAATGAGAAGCCCACGCACTACAGCGAAGAGTAGCCCCCATTCACCACAACTCGAGAAAGCCTGTGCACAGCAACAAAGACCCAACCAGCCATAAATAAATAAACTAAATTTATTAAAAAAAGAAAATCATGCCAGCTCGTATTCCAGCAAAAGCTCACATATTAATGACTTGACTGCTTGGGAAACAACAAGATTCTATAAAAATGTTAAATAATTGCAAGGAAACCAAACCCCAAGCCCATATCTCATTCAAAGGATGAACTGCAGGGGCCCTTGTATGCGGCCCCAGTTCCTACACACCCCGCCCCCCCCCCCCCCCCCGCCAAACCCCCCCCCCCCGGCCG
>NW_020175321.1:832631-853823 GCF_003031525.2 Neophocaena asiaeorientalis asiaeorientalis | reverse complement strand
GCCAACCGTCTGCCCACGTGACGGGTATCTCCACTGGCTGAGGGATTGGGGCCGGGGCTGTGGAAACAACCTGAAGCGGGGTCAGGATGGAAGCTGAGGCCACACCAGGTTTTCTAAGGAAGCCCATTCACACGACCCTCCCTTGAGAAACGCCAACACCTCTAATGGAACACATTTAACCAGTGGCTCGCCACCATTCTTACGAGATTTACAAAGGGGGGTATTCTATTGAGAGCAAGATAAACGATGTAACTGTGTATCTATACCTGCACAAGGAGACATAATACACCTGAACACACTACTTTAAGAGTGTGACGTTCCATTTAAACAAGTAAGACACGAAGTCTTGTAACGAACTTACTACACAGGTCACGCGGGGTCTTGTGGAACTGTGAAAATAGCACACTGACACTCCAAAGTGAGATCACTGTTGAAGAATGAATGAATTATCCAGAATACTAAGGCCAAAAGTCAGATTAGTTGGGACCAGAGCGTTTAATCCAGTTGAACAAGTCTATGGGGGTCTCCCCCAGGCCATCTGCCTGAGCGTCGAAGAGCGGCCCCATGAGCCCCTGCTGCTGAGGGACCCCGGGATCCCTCTTTCTGCCTCCTGCTCTTGGACCAGGGTAACATTTCACCTCCCTCATGACCCAAGAGACTGAGCAAAACAGGCCCAGGGTTTGTGCCAGAGCAAGGAGAGACCTACCGGTGGCTGAGAGCCCCTGCGACCCAGGCACCGCCAGCGCCCTGCGTCTTCGTGCAGCCCGCACGGGGACCCTGCAGGGGCTGCAGCACACGCGGGACAGCCGCCACCGCACAGGACCGCCAGACCCCACGGGTCGCTGGCCGCACAGCTGGGGGACCCTGCAACCGAGGACTGTGGGCTTACCTTCTGCACCTCCATCACATACTGGGCCACCATAAAGGGGGAAAACACCCTGAACTCCTCAGCCCGCAGTGCCATGTGGCTGTACATCCTTTCCACGAGGCGGGCGCACTCCAGCACCACTGGCAGGTCCTCTGCGCTTCCTACAGAAGTAAAGAGTTTCCAAACCGATTAGCTCAAAAGCCGTGAGTTTTAACTCTTCCAATTTTACTCTTTCAACATAGCCCCAATTATTCAAACTTTCCTTTTTTTTTTTTTTTTTTCCCAGACTCTTTCGTTGGCCCAATTTGAAGACAGAATTAGGGAGACAGGATGTGTCCAAATATTGATCTATATTACAAAAGGAAAGGCACTTACAATCCTCAACAGTCCATGGGTTTTTTAAGGATCAGACTAGAATAACCAAGATTTTAGGGTGAAATCTAGGATTGCTATTGTATTTAGAAAGGAAAATATGATTCTAAAGATAAGATGGCCTAATTATGTCTTTGCCTCGTTAAGTTTCAGAAATCATCTAGGATTTCTTCTTTATAGACAGGTATGAGACTCAACTACCATTACTAGACCTCTTGCTGGCTTCCCAGGTTTATTTCTGACTCCTAGTTCCTCCCACCCTAAAGTGCCAGGATCACCCAGGCCTTTACACACTCCTCTCCCAGGGATTCTAACAGCCTGAAGTGTCCCCGCGACCCAGGTTACATGCACCCCGGCCCCCTCCAGCCAGGCCATCACAGCAGTTGGGGAGGGACCCCAACTCAGCAGAGCAACCTCCCCGGTTTTCACTCAGCATAGTAATACACCGTTTTTATAAAATTCTAGAAAATGCAAACAAGCCTACGGTGACAAAAAACACATCAGTGGCTCCCTGGGGCTGGGGCTGGACCCCAAGAGGGCTCTTTCGGGGATGATGCAAATGCTCTGTGTTTTGACTGTTGGTGGTGCTTCCCCGCACGAATTTACCCATCAAAACTCATTAAAGGGGCTTCCCTGGTGGCGCGGTGGTTGAGAGTCCGCCTGCCGATGCAAGGGACATGGGTTCGTGCCCCGGCCTGGGAAGATCCCACATGCCGCGGAGCGGCTGGGCCTGTGAGCCATGGCCGCTGAGCCTGCGCGTCCGGAGCCTGTGCTCCGCAACGGGAGAGGCCACAGCAGTGAGAAGCCCGTGTACCACACACACACAAAAAAAAACTCATTAAAGTATATACTGTAAACAGATGCAGTTTGTTACACATAAGTTAGGCGTCAATGAACTTGACTTTTGGAATGCACAGTATAATATGCAAATTTCTAAATAATGAGACTCTCCCCCGAATTAGAAATTTAGCAAGAATCAACAAACCTCCAGGCTGGAAAACAAGCTGTACACATAATTTATGCGATTGTAATATGGCAGCTTGCTTCATTGGTAAACAAACACAACCTTGCTGAGATGCAGCAGGAACAGTGAGCTGCAGGAACTCTGCCCCCGTATAAGATGAGCAATAAGCTGGCTCCACCACTGCCTGTTCCTCCTTCATTTCCCCGTTAAACTATGAGCTCTGTAAGGGCAAGAATGGAATTGTAGATGCTTTTATATCCCCAGTAAATGAGAGTAAATATTTCCTGAATCTAGATACTTTTTTTCTCCAGAAAAGAACTATTTCAATTAGGGGATGTTAAATGCATTCACTGCTGTGGATACGGTTAAAAAATGTCACAGTCTGAAATTTTTTAAATTGTTTACGTGTTCATTTGATGATCTGAATATTTCTCTTACGTAAACTCAACTGTGTGGTTTTATCTTCCGTAACATGTGTGGCCAGAGACACCTGTAAAATAAACACATTTGAAATCGGTATCTGATACTGTTACTCTGAATTACCTTTGTCTTTCTGCCGCCCTTCGCGTATAACTGAACACACCAGTCTATGAAAACAGTTCAAGAAAGAAGGGATGGCTTTCTGCATTACCTGCAATGATAGAAAAAAGACTATGAAAATATGTAGGCAACTGTTTATTTCAAGATCTACTTTAAAGGAGTTCATATTTATTTCCTTCTTAACCTTACCTATCAGGACACTCAAAACAGTGTGGCAACTCCTTTTTGCCAGGATTTTCTAGGGAAATGCTCACCCTACTTACTTAACTCTTTTACATCCGTCTTCATGGTTCGGGGTGGGGCTTCCATGCTGCGTAACTTTAGGAATCTAATGCAGCAATCCTAGTTTAGAATTTGCTGAGTCTTTTACTCTGTTAGTGGTGCCTTCTGGAAATGGGTAGAAATAAATAAATGTACAGTAGCCAGTGTATTCAAGTATAATTGCCACTAGAGAAAAAGATTACATAAAGCAAATCCATTTAAAATGAGAAACAAAACTTCTCATTTTTTAGCAATGAAAAGGTCTGGCTGGGACTTTATCTTGAAAACTGATATGAAAGTTATAAAACAGGCTTCTTCTTTTTTTTTTGTGGTACGTGGGCCTCTCACTGTCATGGCCTCTCTCTTTGCGGAGCACAGGCTCCGGACGCGCAGGCTCAGCAGCCATGGCTCACGGGCCCAGCCGCTCCGCGGCACGTGGGACCCTCCCAGACTGGGGCACGAACCCGCGTCCCCTGCATCGGCAGGCGGACTCTCAACCACTGCGCCAACAGGGAAGCCCAAACAGGCTTCTTTTACACTCAACCGTCCTGAGATCATGATCAAAGCAATGCACTGTCCAATAAGGCAGCCATGAGCCACATGTGGCCACTGAAATGTTAATTAATTAATGTTAAAATTCAGTTCCTAGTCATACAATTCCACATTTTACGTAGTCAAGACACGTGTGGCCAACGGTTCCTGTGCTGGGTGGTGCAGATACGGAACACGCCCGGCCCAGGAGTTCTACTGGGCGGCACTGCTCTAAGGCTCAGGGTGAACGAGGAGTGAATCAAGTGTTGGGACTCTTTTCTTTGGTACAGTTTATCCAAGCAAAGTCTGGAGAGCATAACACCACATTCTTTATGTCAAGTTAGCAGCTTCAGCAACGTGTTCAGAAAGAGGTCATTTCTGCCAAAGAATTGCAGGGCGTCATCACATTTCCTGAGGCCCCGTCTTCCTCCTCTGCTATCACAGGGATTAAATGCACACAAATCCAGGGCCAGCCCATCTGAGTTCACACCCTGGCTTAATATGCAATCCTGGATAGAACACTGAACCTTTTCTGTGCCTGTTTCCTCATTTGCAAAGTGAGGATAATAACAGGCTGTCGTGAGGGTTAAATAAGTTAAAACACGTCAAGAGCTCAGAATGGCACCAGCTGCAGATCACCCTGCCGGGGACCTGGCTGGGCTCACTCTGTGCTGCTCCCTGCACATTTACCCAAAGCCGATTCCAGCCGGGGGCCCGTATCAACCCCCATCCACCGCCCACACGGCCCAACGCGTGGGCCCCGCTCCCCTGAGTCTGCCCCGCGGGCAGTGAGTGTGAGCTGCCGTCGTAAGTCACATCCTTCTTTGCTGCAATACCGTGTCATTATCCTTGTCAATTCTCTCCTTCCATTAAATGGTCTAATTCTGCTCAATGGTCATTCCTCACTGGTTTTGCAGGAGACGCACACAGTTTTCCAACGTCACTTTCATCAACTGCATGAAATCCTGAATCTTTTGCAAGATCTGCGGTGTCAGTTTGTAATTGATTGGTATTGCATTTACATTCTACGGTCACACAAAAATCTAAGAATCAGCAGAGATCTAACAACAAAGAGCCTCACAAGATAGGCAGGGCCGAAGGCGATTCTTAAGTGGGGAGGACATTGGATGGAATGCTTAGTTTACCAGAGAATAAATTTTTTAAAAACCGCACTGCTGGCAGGTCTCCAACCGTAGAACATCAAAACACTTAAAAAAATATTTGAACGTGCCTATGTATATGTGTATCTGTCCTATTTATAAGTTTCCACGCTTCACACGTATAGCAGAGGCACAAATGAACACCAGCCAAGGAAATCCAGTCTTGTAGCTAAAATTCAGACTCAGCTGGGTGACACCGGTCAAATCATTCAGCAGCTCTGAGCATCGGTTTCTCTACCAATGAAATGGGATTGCCACCGACTACACAGACTTGCTGTAGGGGTGAAAGGAGACACACAGCAAACGTTCAATAAATGGTGGCTAAACTGGAATCTCTTCTACGGGGCGTTTGCTCCTAGTCTCATTTTATTTAAAAAGCAGCACACTGTAAAACCGGAACTCAGGATGGCTCACTCCCTACATGCAACTGAATTATAAACCCGAGAGGAGATCTACGCCAGTGAGTGACATTTAAATATATGATCTGCAAAAACAGAATAATTTCTAATGGGCTTCCAGAAACACCCAGGACACAGGTATGTTCGAAGTGTCAGATCCAACACAGCCTGATGTGAAGGTCACATACTTCTGTGCTTGAGAAGCCACCTGGGCCCTAGAAATTACTCGAAGCCGGAAGTTTGTTCCGCAAACCACTGTTCTTCCCACGCCGCCGCTCTTCTCAAGGATGCGTTTCCCTGCCCAGCGGGCGCCCTGTCCTCCTCACCTTCGGGTGACACTGCAGGATTGAGAAGAGCACGTTGTGGACCCGCGGGAAGATGCGCCCATACTCGGGGGGCCTCAGGGCGTCCAAGGGCACGGCCAGCAGGACGCCGAAGGCCAGGCCAACGTGGTGCGGGTTGCCGATGGCCCCCTCCCCCTGCCTCAGCAGCGCAGCCAGGACGTCCAAGACGGGCCCGACCAGTGCCGGTGCCACGGGCTGTTCCCGACAAGCCTCTCGGGTCTGCAGCTACAGGACGAGGAACGAGGGACAGAAGATGAAGGCGATTCTCCGGAGAAACAGCCCCAAACCCAAAATGACCGAGGGAAGAACGTCCAGACCCCAAAGTGACCCGAGTGGTCACTGGGCAGTTCAGAGGGACAAGGAGACCAGCGTTCAACCCCCTGGGCGGCACCTACGAGGGACGTGGCCGTCTCGGTCCACACCCTCTGACGGATGCGCCTACCACGAAGAGAAGTAATTTCTCACAGAAGAGTTGATTCATCTACTTTCTCAGAATAAAGAAACTTCACATCACACACATAACTATTCTCCCCAAAAGATCCTTGGTTCTAAAATGTCTATAATTCAACTCCATTTGTTACATTTCATAAAGGACAGCTCTAGTTCAAGACATTCAATTATTGTTCTAAAGAATAAAGAGACTGAAGTTGAGGGGTGGCCCGAAGTCTTACCTGGGTGCCCTGGGCGAGCCCACCTGTGACAGCCCTCCTCACACGGCCAGCTGTAAACAGCACCCCAGCTGAGGCCGTCTGGGGCCTCTCACAGTGATCATCTTTCCTGGGTGCCCTGGCTCTGCTGACGCTGTGCTATCCCCTTTAGAGTGACCTAAACGCCTAGCCTGGTGTTTATATCCACGTGGCCCTACTATGCGCTCGGCCAACACTGACCAGGCACTGCCCTGGGCCCTATTCCCCCCTCCCCCCCTTTCTTCCTGATGTTCCCCTTACATACACCTAAGTACAAATGGGCTTCGTCCACTAATGCAGATTCCCAGGGAAACAACAAAGCAACAAAAGATCAGAGAAGAAAGCAATGTCTATTCTCTAGACCCTTTTGCCCTGAGAATATGCTAACCCAAGGCAATGCTCTCACGTAGCACAAGCTATAATCAGGGTTGATAATCATGGTCAAATAGGCACTGCTCTTCCGAACCCAAGTCTGGGAATACTGACACCAGACTTTTATTTTTTTTTTCTTTGCGGTACGCGGGCCTCTCACTGTTGTGGCCTCTCCCGTTGCGGAGCAGAGGCTCCGGACGCGCAGGCTCAGCGGCCATGGCTCACGGGCCCAGCTGCTCTGCGGCATGTGGGATCTTCCCGGACCGGGGCACGAACCCGTGTCCCCTGCATTGGCAGGTGGACCCTCAACCACTGCGCCACCAGGGAAGCCCCCCTCCACTTTCTTTTTTTTGACACCAGACTCTTTTGAGAGCAGGAACACAGACAGCACCCACCGGAACCAGGCTTTTGTTCTAATGAAACAAAAAGTCACATGACTACTGTGTACGTTCACATGTACCAAAATTTAACGTCTGCATGGGATTAACAATCGTCTATCTGCAACATTACTATCCTAGTCTAGACCCATTTTTTTCCTCACTGAATCGTCACTTAAACACACATATTCCTACACGTGAATGAATGCACTAAACTGCCCACAGAATTTCGTGTGGACACAGAGAGGCCTGGGACTCCTTCTCCTGTCACCTAATTTAAATGGAAGCCTCCTGTGGGCACCATGTTCCTTCCATTACGGACCACGAATGCTTTCTGACGCCCAAGGGCCTTCACATCACATCTACTGATGATACTACGTGTGCAACCAGACAGAGGTGCTGCCTGGACACCCAGACAGAAAAGCAACGTGGTTACAGCCGTCTTCAGGACACGGCCCCGGAAACACACTCTGCATAATAAAACCAGAGCGTGACAGAAGCAGAGCACCGCCCCGTCTGCACGTGAAAGGCAGGGGCAGGGGGACGCATAACCCAGAGGTACTCACCATTAGAGCCATGACCATCTGTGGGCACGCACGCCAGAACAAACTGGCCTTCTCGCCACCAAATGGGCAGTTCAAGAGCAACTTGACCAACGTCACAGCCGACAAAACAGCCTAGGGGACAAGGGAAAACACTCAGCAGTAGGAGGAACCAGCTCTCTCGGGAAGCCCAGCTCGGGAAGCAGGCTGGTCACTGGTGCTGCGACAAAGCAGAGCCCGTTAGAGCCCTGTGCTGGGGCAGCGACGAGACCCAGCTTGGGTCAAGTGCTGAGCGTGGTGCCCTTCACGTCACCTAATGAAATGAACAAGGTGAGCAGACTGCGGCAAAGGAAGGGCCTTCTCTGTAGCGTCTCACTAAACCGAACACGTAAACGTGCCAGGACAGTGAAACACAGGAGGCCACGGCGATCTTATCAGAGGCCCGTCTCGTCAAGGTGGCGTCGGAAGAGGAGGCCGCTGTAACTCACCCGCGAGAACCGCACATGCCTAGGGGTGAAAGGAAACACGGACAACGTGCGACAAGTAGACCAGGTGCCGGGATGACAGGTGACGGTTTCCGACCATGGGAAGGGAGGGGAAGGGACTCAGTGACCCGTGCTGGGCATCTCTCAGCATCCGCTTCATCCATCGGCCCCTTCCTCCTGCCCCTAACGCTGCAGAGCCCACACCACGAAATCCCGGCTTCTGCCCTTTGCTCCCTCTGACCACAACCCACCCCCACCCGGCCCGAGCTCCGTGTGTCTCCCCACTGAGGGTCTGCTGGCTGGTGCCCCCATCCCCCCATCTCCTGGCACTCACCTGCGCTCACTGCGCTGTGCAGTACTTTCCCCTCCCTGTCTCCATAGCAACGCCCCCAGCCCCACCCAAAGCCTCTCCACCTCTGACCTCAGCTCAGCCTCACCTCCTCCACGACCCTCCTCTGACCATCTGACAGGCTTACATAGAAGTTTATGGTTTGTCTCCCCGGCTTGCTGAAGGGAAGCCCTGAGGCCTTCTCAAAGCTGGGCCCATCCTGCTGCACACGCACGGTGAGAACTTCCAGAGGGAGGAGGGTGGCAGCAGAGATGGGCCTCGCGTTCACACAGAGGAGATGTAAGTCCTCCCTGCTGCCCCCAATCTGCTCTCTCCAGCTCTCCTCCCACCCAAAGCAAAACCCAGCTCCTGGGTGCCAATTACTACCAGCAATCAAGAAGCCACTCATACAGCAGAGAAAGCTCAGAACCAAAAGGCCTGGGCCGCCACCCTGGGCCCAGACAGTGAGCTCCCAGCCTTCCTCTGCCTGTGCGAGCA
Source organism: Neophocaena asiaeorientalis asiaeorientalis (assembly GCF_003031525.2). Lineage (NCBI taxonomy): Eukaryota > Metazoa > Chordata > Mammalia > Artiodactyla > Phocoenidae > Neophocaena > Neophocaena asiaeorientalis. The sequence goes on along the minus strand of NW_020175321.1, from coordinate 845,097 downwards.
GGGACAGCCTCTGGCCGGTCCGGCACTCAGGGCCGTTCAGGGGACCAAACTCCAGCACATCAGCTCCGCCCAGAGCCTCCCAGACACACAGGCCTAGTGGGAGTGAGGGGCTTCGTTAGCAACTACCAAACAGACTAGGGGGCTAAGGACCAAAGGGCAACTCGTCACCCTGAAAGAGCCTCAAATGGGACCCAGGCTATGTGACCAAACCAAGTAAAAGCAGAAGTACGATGTGAGAGGTCTCACACAACGGATGTGAATGTAACTTTTTACGGGTCAGTATACGAGTACGGATTGACTTTGCACGTTTGTTTAGTTTCAGCGCTGACACCGCATTACAAGTAACTTTTCCCGTTGATGCCCATATCACTTACGTGCTGCCGCGCCAAGAGAGAAAGAAGCAACCCACCTGCAGATCTGCTCTCCACGTGTTACTGACGTCCAGTCCCTGGAGGATACTCTGCAGTGCCATCCGGAAGTCCTCTGTCGTCCCAACCTCTAACATTTGGGTGAACAAGGCTCCCAAATGAGGCTCTATCTCCTCAACTACCTGAACCGGAATCGCAGGATCTGCGAGGAAAACAAAACTGCTGTGATAGACAAGGGGCCGGTGAAATGGCGCACAGCTGCTAAAGGTCAGCATCGCAGGGACGCAGCAACGGTCACAGTGCAGGTCGAAACTGCAGGGCAGATGCATAGCATGACACCACCCCCTCACACCCAGCACCTGTGCCCTGCCCGTGGCACCTGTGCCCTGCCTGCAGTACCTGTGCCCTGCCCGCAGCACCTGTGCCCTGCCCGCAGCACCTGTGCCCTGCCCGCGGCACCTGTGCCCTGCCCGCGGCACCGGTGCCCTGCCCGCGGCACCTGTGCCCTGCCCGCAGTACCTGTGCCCTGCCTGCGGCACCTGTGCCACCTGTGCCCTGCCTGCGGTACCTGTGCCCTGCCCACGGCACCGGTGCCCTGCCCGTGGCATATGTGCCCTGCCCACAGTAACTGTGCCCTGCCTACGGTACCTGTGCCACCTGTGCCCTGCCCGCGGTACCTGTGCCCTGCCCGCGGTACCTGTGCCCTGCCTGCAGTATCTGTGCCCTGTCCGCGGCACCTGTGCCCTGCACCCAGCCCGAAGAAAAGCCCGAGAGAATGAGGAGGAAGACGATGTTCAGCAGGGCTTGTCTCTGGACCATGAGAGACAGGTGACCGGCACTTTCTTTATACTCTTTTTCTACTTTGCTTATATTCTTTTATAAAATCAATAGGGGCACAGGGGTGGGGTGGTGCTTTAACACAGACGGGGGTGTTGAAGAGATGGAAAGAACCCCAAGCTTGTGGGGACTGCCCGCTGCAGTCACCCAGTTGTTCCCACTTAATGCAGGATAGCCTTCTGAAGTAAACCCAGTGTCCCCAGGTTAGGGAGTTCAAGGCCCTTTGCAATCTGACTCCAGAGTAACTCTGCAGCCCCGTTCCAGCCAGCAGGCTATCCCACACTGCAGAAGACCCTCCTCCGCCCCAGTCTTTGCTTACGGGGGGTGGGCGGGACCAAGGCTTCGAAAGAGAACATCTAGGTCCAAGTGTTCCACAAACTGTAACATCCTGGACGCAGGACCTCTCTGGGCCTCAATTTGCTCATCCGTGAAATGGGTAGAACAGCACCAACTCTTGCGGTTGGCACATCAAAGAAAGGGCACCGCAGACTCCCATCCCTGGGAGGCTGAGTGTCAGCACTGCCACCTTACCCGCCCTCCCTTCACCCACCTCCCATGGCGGAGGCCTCGCCTGCCTGCACAATCCACCGCTCTGGTCATTTCAGAGCCTTTCCTCACCCTGTGACTCAGGTAAGTTGTGTGAATGTCTGTTTGCTAAATTAGACAAGTCAAAATCAACAGCTCGTTCATCGCCAGAGGACACAGTTCCACATGTATGTGAAGCGTTTTCAAAACCGATGCGTTCTTATAATTGAACCGAGGCCGCGGATTCTCCCGGCAGAGAGCACTTCTTTAAAATGCTCATTTTTCTGAGCTGAAACCTACCTGAATCACCCCCGAGGACCCAGGTGGTCACCTTAACCCTCCCTCTCCCAGCTCAAAGCCTTGGGCCACTCCCCCCTTGGCCTTTGCTCCAGACCTCCCACCACCCTGGTCCCTTCTCCAGGCCCAGTCTAGCAGCTCAGGTGCCTGAGGCCTGGGCCCTGGGGCAGTGCTCAGGCCTGCAACCTGGGGAAGCAGTGGGGTGGCTGGCCTCACTCCCGACCGCGGCTCTGCCCCCAAAGTCAAAGGTACCACCGGTCCAAGGACACACAGTTAGGACTTAGGGGCCACCTCCACTGCAGGGATAAAGGCGGACACTGCGTTCTGCAGGGGGTTGCAGGGATAAAGGGGGACACTGCATTCTGTCTAACGAAGGGGCAGGAGGGTCAGAGCTTCGGACCACCGGGGGCCATATCTCAGGACGTTCGTTTAGAATGCTCTAACCAGTGTTAACAGAGGACTGAATTTCAGCCCCTGTTACTAAGGTGACACCATTCCCTAAGACAGTAGCTGACAGGGTGAGACAGAACACGTGAGACCGAAGCCTTTCAGTCAATCCACAACCAGGGCAGATCAGAAAGGGGGACGGCAGAGTGTCCTTCAGGTTACAGCACCCCAGCCCTGGCCGTGGCCCAGGCGGCCTTGCTTCCTACGGGGCCCAGAGAACACCTGTGTGTGCTGTGATGGCTGGGCTAGGCTGGCAGACTCCCCAGCCCCACCCCAGAGGACTACCCTGACTAGCCTCCACCTTGGTACCAACCAAACAAGAAGAAAATGGACCCACGCCAACTGGGAACAGTGCCACCCTGATGAGCTCAAGTTAGGGACGGACCCTAGCCTGCTAACCTCTGACCTCGGGGACAGCAGGTAGTGACTGTCCTGCTGGAGAGAATGAAGACACCGGCTGGGTTTTGAGTCCTGATTAGCTGGCCTGCAAGGGTGACATCCGACTACAACACTGCGATGACATCACAGGCTGAGCCTCCGTCCAATCAGCACCCACAGCCCTGCGACGCCCGGTACCACTCTCAGACCTGCGGGACGCTGTCCTGCCCTCAAGGAATTTTATGAGGTTCCCTATAAATTAAGTCACTTGGAGTTTTGAAAAGTTGGCAGATTTTATCTTTCTGAAGTCCACTGATGGCGCTGAAGATCTGATACTGAAGGGCCTACGAATAAAGATGAAACGATCTATGTTGACCTCTGGGGCCAGGACAGAAAAAGGCTAAAACAGAGAAGAGTGGTTCAAAACTATAAACTAGAACAATCTCCAAAATAAGTGAAAAACTGAAGTGCAAAACAATCTACCTAGAAGGCTGCTGTTTGTCTAAAAAGCAGGTAAAACAACTGTGAAGGTAACTGCTTACAGGTGCAGAGAAGGCAGACGCCGGAAACGAACTCCAGGGAGGGAGGGTTTCTCCCAGGTCATCGTGTGGTACCTTCGGAAATGCAGACCTGCTCCAAAAAGGAGAGGGGGAGCAACTCACCTGGCTGCCGCTTAGCGACCTCTCACCAAAGGCTCTACAGTACAGAACTAGCTCAAGAGAAAACGTCTCACCTGCAAGGACTTTTCTCACAGATTGAAACACAGAGGTAAACACAGACTCCTTCTGGGGGTGCAGTTCTGGGGCTAAAAAGAACAGAGTCAAAAACTGCACAGCTGCCTGGAGAGATGGGGTGTCTCCTGCTAGAGCCGGCAACTCCGACAGGATCTGAGAGTAGACAGCCTGGTAGAGGGCGGCACGGGGCAGCAGCACGTGGTCCGTCCCGCCGTGCCCGGAGCACAGGGCCACATCGGCCTCCAAGAGCGAGGCGACCGACGAGAGGACGGGCGGCGGGAGGCGGCGGCCCCGGGCCCCGCGGGCAGCGCAGAGCTGGAGCACGGCCCCCGCCTGTACCACGGCCGCCTGCAACAGCTCACGCGGTGCTTCCAGGGCCTCGTGCTGCTTCTGCTCCTTGACCAAAGGCCCCAGCACCTGGCACAGCTTGGTTAAGGACACCAGAAGGAGCTGCTGGCCCAGAGGTGTCTGATCTTCCGACCGTGTGCCTGGAGCTGCTTCAGGGCGCAGCTGGGAACTCGAGAGGAACGCAAGGATTTTCCCAAAATTGAGCTCCGGGCTGAGCTTCCTCTGGAGGAGCACCTGCAGTGGCTGTTCTAAGAACGTCCCCACCACCTGGAGGAATTCCAGCCAAGAGGGGTCGTCCACGTCCACAAGAAACCTCCTACTGGCTTTGAACAAGGAGGTCAGCGTGATCTCAAAGATATCACTAACGTACATGACCCTGAGCACCGACTGGGCGCTCTTCCCTCTCTGCAGGTAACCGAGAAGCCGGTAGCACGTCATCAAGAACCTGAGGGTCAGCGATGGGGAGCAAGAACTGCCCAGCACGGTGCCGGCCAGGGACAGCAGCAGGAGAACACAATGCACATGGCAGGGGGGTGGGAGGCTGTCCAGCTGCAGAGCAGAAAGAACCTCCAAAAGCCGAAGAATGCTCTCCAGCTGCTCTCCCTCCAGCTGGACGGGGGAGTCACCCCTGGCCAAGGAGAGTAAGTTTTGGGCGATTTCTCCCCTTGGCTCTACACCTTCCGATCCGACCTTTGGAAATCTGCTTTCCCCGTGAGCCACGACCGCATAATCCCCTTCAAAAAGCCAGGGCAGCTGCTGGCGGAGAAGAGCAGGGCCCCCCTGGGCGCCAGCACACAGGATGCCGGCGCAGCTCGCAGTCACGCGCAGTAAGAGCGCAGAGTGGAGGGACTGCATTTCGGGGAGGAGAGGGCTGTGAAGGACGGCCTTCGATATTTCTTCGAGTGTGATGTCTGGCTCCTCCTCCGCCGGGCCTTCCTGGGCTTTGCTCGTTGGCAAAGTTCTCAGCAGGATGTTGGCCAGGTACCGCAGGTCGTCTGGACAGAGATAGGATGCTAAGATCGTGAGATTGGACACGACCAAGTGCCAGTGGGCGACGGGGTAGGTGAGCGCGCTCACTGTCCCCACCTGGCCGTCCCAGGAGGCCGTCGTCCCCCGGGTCAGGCTCGCTCTCCCGGAGCCCAGGATGTAGGCGGCGTCGCGCCTCAGAGCGAGGAGGGCTTCTTCAGACTGGACGCTCGCTTGCAGCAAGGTGTTTTTCATCCTCTGCAGGTAGAGCTGCTCCAAGCAGTACCTGCCGAGGGAGTCGGACTGAGCCGCAAACTCCTCTATCTCCTTCCACTGCCTGGCCTCCACGCCCGGGAGCAGCAGGGGGAGGCTCGAGGGCTCCGGGGCGGTGCCCGCGAGGGCCCCGGGCTCAGAGCGATACGGGTCACAGCTCAAGCCCAGCACAGTGTCCACCTGGGCCCAGGTATGGGCGAGCAGGAGCGCAGAGTCACCGACCCTCTGTCGCCAGGGCTCGGGCACCGAGGGCTGGGGCTTGCAGAGAAGGTCCAGCAGGGGCTTCACGAGGCCCCGCAGCGTCTCGTCCATGGTGCGCCGCGTGCGCCTGACCACGGGCAGGGGCGAGTCACCATCCAGGCTCCGCGCGTGGACCATGACGCAGTGCAGCAGCGAGCTCAGTGACAGCGACTTCAGGGCCATGTCCATGTCACCCTGCAAATCAGGCAGGACCAGAGACTGGAAGCTCTCCAGGATGAGGGCCCAGGCGTCCAGGACCTGGCTCGGGGGCAGATCCAGGAGGCACTCGCGGAGCACAGCAGCGGGGCCCGCAGACAGCACGGGCAGCCTGAGCGCCTCGGCCGCGGGGCGACAGATCACGCCCAGCACCTCCCCGAACAGCCGGGGCACCTGCCGGAGCTTGGCGAACGTCTGGAAGAGTGTACCGATCAGCGCCTCCTGGGCTTTCTGGGTCCGCAACTCTGCGACTTCTGCGTCGATCCAAGCTGAAGCCAACAGGTCATCCAGGTCTGGCTCCAGAATCAAATGATTCAGAGACAGCAAAACCTTGAGGCAGCGGAACCAGGCTGGCACGGGGGCCTGTGGGTGGTTTAGCAGCATCTCGGCCAGACGGCGGTAGAAGCGGAACTGAGTCTCCCCGTGCCGAATCCGGTCAGTGGCAATGTTGTAGATGGTACTACTGGCCACTGAATTTAGCAGCTGTTCCAAGGCCAGGAGTTCCACGGTCCAGTCAGATGCAGACAGGGCTTGCAGCTGCTCCTCCCGCAGGTGAGAAATCCTTAAGCAACCGAACAGCGGAGGGAGCACCTTGAAGCAGAGCAGCTGGTTCCCCTCCTTGAGGTAAGAATCTACAAAGAGCTTGTACAGCAGGGCCACGGAGTTGGCCACCACAGCGGCCTGAAGGGACGGTTCACAGTAGCCGGCATCCACCAGCCTGGCCATCACGGTGCCCAGGGGCGCTAGGAGATTCTTCATGGCCCCCATCTTCGTGTCACCTTGCTGCTGGTCCAAGAGCTCCTCTTTGTAGGAAGGGAGCAGCTCGGCCTGAAAAGCTCCACCTCGAAGCACGGCCTCAATCTGACTCCTAATGTCCCGGCCTAGCGCCGGCCGCAGCAGGCCCTGGCCAGCCTGGGTCCACGTGCCTGCCAAGAGTAAGTGTCTCAGGACCAGGCAGGGCTGGAGCAAGTGTGTGGTCACCTCCCCAAAGGTGCGTCTCGGGTTGACCTGCTGCCACTGAATCGAGAGGTAAAGGCCGAGGGTCAGGTGAAGAACCTCGAACAACTGGGGCGTCACGGCTCCCGGCTGCCTACAGGCCAACCAGCACAGCTGGCTCAGCAGGTCGACCGTCAGCTCCTGCCTGGCTGTGTAGATGACAGCAAGGGCGGGCGTCGAGAGGATACCCTGGCAGCAGCTCAGCACAACACAGATGCTCCTCTGAGATCCCAAGAGAGCAAACTCGGCCATTCTCTCATTGATGATCTGACCATTAAGAAAGAAAGAAAACTCATCACTGACCCTAAACCCACACGTACACACAAAAAGTACAACACAATCAGTGAACTCACTCCTTGCTCTCATCTGAATGAGAGAAATGCCCAGATTCGCACATCTAAATGAACCTGGCATTTCCTTAGCACACCAAAGGAAGGACCTGTCTTAACTCCTACACACATCCATCTGCTACCAGTATAAACTTGGGAAGGGGCTCGGTGCCTTTGTAAATTTGCTGTCCCTTTTGAAAGAGCAGAGTTTTATAAGGCTTAAACTCCTAAGATTTCACTTTTTCTTAGATCCTAAACCTATAATTCAACTTAGATGCTACAGGTAGATGGACAGTGGCCTTGGGTTATGATCCTGTGGTCCAAAACACATTTTTATAATCAGTCATACTGTTTGTATTTAAAAAGCCAAAGCAAAAGGCATTCTTCAAAGAGGAAAGTAAACGCTGCCAGCTACTACTTAACATACAGCAAACCCACAGTATTGCTTCCAAAATTCTGAAATTCACAAGCACCAGAAATCATGAGGGCCAGACAGGTTCCAAAGTTCACTTATAGGCTAAGTGACTTGCTCCCAGCCTTACGGCATCTGAGAATCAAATTTATCCTAGGTGTTAAGTTAGCAGTAGCCCAAGGACACAGGTGTGTGTATCTCCATCCGAGTAACTGCTGGCTCTGGAAAAGCCGAAACAAAGATATCACATACTTAAATGCCAGCACACTTACTACAGTGGTCTCCAAATTTTTCTGATTATACAACTTTTTCCACACTTATACCCGATAAGGTTATAAATTATATGTATGTACTATAGCACTACTATCTTATATAATTATAAAGCATACATAGAAATTAAAGTGACTTTTTAAAAAACATATAGAGATGTAAGATTTTCTTCCCACACTCCCAAAGAACCATTCAGAATAACCCACTTTGGTGACCACTGGTCTATCATTTTAAAAAGTGACACAATTTAGAGCATAATTTCAAGAACCACTAAAGCCTATGAACCATCAGGCACCAACCATTTAATTCTTCTGTTCCCAGCCTCTACTGCTTTTCTCCTGCGCACACGCTCGTGTGGGTGAGGCTGCAGCGTAGAGCACAGGCTTTGCCATCAGACAGATGGAGGTTCAAATCCCAGCTCTGCCACTTACTTTCTGTGTGACTTTCGGCAGGTTACCTGGCCCACACTCAGTACTCCTTATTCGTGCTTTTTATTGTCACCGGCTATTCTCACAGTATTTCAAAATACTCAGTACTGACAGTGAAGTTTATAATCCCGACCTGAGACTTCAAAATCACGGAGCCAAAAACCTTTGAGGAAATTCTCATCCAGATTTTGGCCTCTGACCTCCCTCCAGTCCAGCAGAAAGGTGAAAAAAAAAGTCATAAAGTAGCATCATTTGCTGGCTACCTTTTCCAACTAAAAAGGTAATTAACCACTTTACGAAAAAGTTCTAAGCTTTTCATAATATAAAGTGCTTAGCATGGTGTAGAGCATACGATATGCATTCAGTAAGTATCAGTCGTTATTATAACTCTAAAAATATTATTTCTTTCTCCTCCCCTACTTTGATATTGTCTGTATCTTCATACCATTAACCGTAAGACAAATAAGCCTCCAGCATTAACAGGAAATCAATAGAGATACATGCAACACTTATGGGATAACATAGGAAACTGTTAATTACCTTGAGGAGGGAAATCTGAAGGTTAATTGTCTTTCCATTCTTGAGGAGATTCTGCAATTTTCTGCTATGTAGAATGTTATCTATATAGATCCAAAGCCTTTCGACAATGTCTTCCTTCAGTTCAAGTTTTTTCTTATAAAACGCAACCAACGACTGTCGTGCCCAATCAAGTAATACCTGAATTTGGAATATACTTTAAAAATAAACGAAAAACCAAATACAATTGCCAGGGGGGGAAAACTCTCCTCTAAAACTTACCTTTAGTAACATTATATTACATTTTGGTGTCTTAAAATATTTATTATTAAAGCATCAATCAAAAAAACTAAGTGTGTCTTCATCTGGGGCCAATAAAAAGTTTCAAGAGAAACGGTTTCTTCTAACTAATTGCTTCCAAGTTTTACAAGTTAAAAAGCACAACAACAATTGCTCAGAATGGCCACAAAAGGAATGACACACAAAAGCAAAAATGCAGAGTCAGAAGACCAGGGTTTGTGTCCTGGCTTCCCGAGTTAACTGCAGCTTCATCCCTAAACCTATTTACCCTGTTCAGAAGACAGAGAGTCTTCTCTGAAATGATTCACAAGGGCTATATTAAAAGGAGGGCTGGACATAAACAGTTTCCATTATTGTGACGTGTTTCCTTATTCATAAACACAAGGAAAAGTGGTGAGGCTTCAGCTCAGGACACCAGAACTGTCAATAACAACACGAACAGTGACAAACGCTAAAAGGAAAAAACTCTCTCTGGAGAAGGGTAGTGGAAACCTTGATGAAATGGCCTGCCACGGCTGCCAGGTCAAGCAGCCAAAATGATTCTCAGGTGCAGCCAGATTTAGAAACGACTAGCTCTGCTAGTGCTCTACATACTGGACCTCATCATTTCAATGGCTGTAATCCACCTGACACATTTTGGGCTGCTTAATACTAGCAAATGAGTAACCGCGTGAGCTCATCATCCCGGTGTCTCCATTGCATTAACTGCTTTTCTTAGTCAGATAAACTTGAGAAATGTTAACAAAGAGCCATGTCTTTCTGGGTTCCTAATCTGTTTCCAATCTACCGTTTGCTAATCTATTTCCCCTCAGTTTACTACAAATGCTAAAGCTTCCCTACTTCCAGCCTTCCATTCATCAAGTTCCAAAGACGTTTAACAAAGCACCAACAAGACTTGCTTATGGAGCATCACTTAGGATTTACAAACAAATGAAGCTGCCAACAGACTCAGAACTTAACTTCTGTAACCTAAATCCTAATTTGCTCACTGAAGCACATATTTAATTCAGAATATAAGAGATGTTTCCAAACATAAACGAAATGCTGAGGTTTTGTAACAGAAAAACTTTGTTAATGTAATACCTAACTACTTACTTTATCTCACTGATAGGACTTTTAACTTTCTAACCATGTTTCCTTCCCCAACCTTTAATCTTTTTAAATTTTAACTAAATGTCAATATGTAATTTACATAAGTGATCATTAGTTTAGGTTGTAGAAATGTAACTTTCACATTAAACTTACTTGTTCTTTATTTGGAAGAACACACTGATGCGAAATCCACGCAAAGTGCGCTAGTTTTAGTTTATCTTCCCAGGAAGTTGTCTTGCTTTTAAGTTTTAGAGAAATGCCAGAATAAACAGCAGCCATTGCTGCGCTTTACCTACAATTTAAAGCAATGGAAAAAATTTATATTTTTTAAATATAAAGGACCAGAATATTAAGGTCAAACTTAATAGGCAGCAGAAAATGAACACTATGTAACTTATTGTCTACATAACTTATACTCCTTTAAAAATATTTTTCTAATGAATTAAACACTGTTGGGCAGAAGTTTCTACATAAGATGCTTGAGTCCATGAGTTTCTTGGAGGAAATTCAAGCAGACGATGGATTACACACACACATACAAGTATTCCTGCTGTGATCAAACATCACATCCTCAGAGGTCAGTGCGCAGGAATTCAATGGAACAAACCCCAAAGTGTTCAAATTACTTGTGAAAAGATTCGTTCACACGTGGCTTTAGACTGAAAGAATTGTTTCTGCAAAAATATTCTAATACATACTATAGAGTATATACTAGGACCCACCCCACTGAACAGCTTAAAAAGATAAATAGGGCTTCCCTGGTGGCGCAGTGGTTCAGAATCTGCCAGCTAATGCAGGGGACACGGGTTCGAGCCCTGGTCTGGGAGGATCCCACATGCCGCGGAGCAACTAGGCCCGTGAGCCACAACTACTGAGCCTGCGCGTCTGGAGCCTGTGCTCCGCAACAAAAGAGGCCGCGATAGTGAGAGGCCCGTGCACCGCGATGAAGAGTGGCCCCCGCTTGCCACTAGAGAAAGCCCTTGCACAGAAACGAAGACCCAACACAGCAAAAATTAACTAATTAATTAATAAACTCCTACCCCCAACATCATCTTTAAAAAGAAAAAGATAAATAAGCAGTATTTGGAAATAGTAATATTTCTCCAAGTACAAAAGAAATATAGTACAAACCCAGTCCCAACAGATAGAATGTTGTTTCAGCTGCAACAGTAACTTCATAAACTTACCAACACACACTGCTTCTAAGACTCTACAGAATATAGTTACACGATTAATGCTGGAAGGATACAATTATGAATAAAGAAGAAACACAAACATACCAACAACCTATAATCCTATAAAACTGAGGTAAATGTAGCTTAGAGTTTCCTAAAAGCCATAGTAAAAAGGGGAGAACATATCAGGTTAAGTCATTTTCATTACATAAAAGTAAACAAGTCAGTTCCTCGAGGGAGAAAGTTTTTCATGATACTTAATACTGAAATAAAATCATCGTAAATAACAACAAAATAGGGCCAATGAAATACCGAGAAAAGATCGCAGCCCCGTGATTCCAATTTAAATACTGTCAAACCAAAACAATTTGCTATCCTGAGAACTGAATCGCTGGATTTTTAAAATCTAAGGGGTCTGAAATCCTACAGACCTACCTTCAGAGCTAATTCTCAATAGGGATCTTTACAGGGAATGAGCGAACATCGCATGAAAGACAGGTTCAGCACGGTACCCTTCACTATTACAGAGGCCAGAACAGTCAAATGCTGTCAGTCTTCCTCTTTGTCGAAACGTCCAATATCCATTCAACAGCTACTAATTTAACTTCTAAATTCAATGTTACACAGCCATCGCGACAGCTACAAAGTACTTTAAAAGTATCTGCAGAACTGGCTACAAAGACGCCCCATACACCCTCCCGGATCTGTCAACCTTGGGCCCTCGGTGCCCGCAGCGATCCCTGCGAGCGGGCGTGGAAAGCCCGGCGCGGACCGCAAAGCCGCGTCCGTCCTCGCGCGGCCACGCTAAACCCTGCGGAACAGAAGGAGGCGAGCAGCCAGGAGCGAGGCGAGGGGCCGCCGGAGGAGTAAGCCAGCGTGGGAGGGCCATGCCCAGGTAGGGAGCTCACCTGGAGGGACCTGGTCACCTGGGAGGGACCGCGGGCGGGGCGGAGGGCCGGCTGGGAGGGGGCTCACCTGCAGGCCGCCACCAGGTGAGGAACTCACGCAGACCCCGCCGTGAGGGGCGGCGGGCGGGGCGGAGGGTAGTCACCGGGTGGGGAGCTCTCCCGGCGGCCAGCCCCGGATGGGGACCGCGCGGGGACGAACGGCCGCAGCAGCGGCGGGACCGACTCCGGGGCCACCACGTGGGGGATCGCGCTCCTTCCTCCGGACTCCGGCTGCGCTGGGAGCTGCGGGGCGGTGCTGGACCGGGCGGAAGGAACGTGGGGCGGGACGGCTCGCACGCCAGGCATCGCCAGCCGAGCGCCGAGGCGCCGCGCCCATTGGCGGAGACGGCCGCGCGTCGAGGCCCGAGCGGC
>NW_020175321.1:745505-832462 GCF_003031525.2 Neophocaena asiaeorientalis asiaeorientalis | reverse complement strand
ACGCAGGCGAGCGCGGCGATGCCCACCTGCAAGGGCGCCCGCGAGGCGGCCGCGCCCCTGACAGCCGCGTACGGGGTGCGCGCCGCGGAGCCCCGAGGCCCTGAGCGCCCGGGCGCGACGTGGGCGGGGGAGCCGAGGGTGAGGGACCGGGTGTCCTAGGAGGCTCAGCGGAAGTGCTGCCCTCCCGACAGCGGTGAGAGCGCCCTGGGCTCGTGCCCCGCGGCGGCAGGCTGGAAGCGCTGATCTCTGACTTTGCAGGTGGAGGTCTAGGAGGGGAGACCCGGCTGGCAGGAATCGGGGCTGCGCTGGGAGGGGCGCGCGGGCGGGGGCCGTCTACTCTTAGGTGACCTAGCGCTGCGGGGTAGGGCGGACACGGTGGCCGCCCCGGTCTGGGTCCCAGCTCTGCTTGAGGGTGGGAGTAGGAAGAGGAGTTTGGAGCCATAGCGTTACACTCGGAGAAGCTTCATGCAGCGGAGGGAGCTTGGTGACTACATCGGCCTCAGGTCGAAACCATGTAACTACTATCTGTAACCTCTCGGAGCCTTCGTTTCCTCTTCAGTAAAATGAGGTAATGATTGATAAACTGGACCTTTTGCAGGATACCCAAAAAAGGATTAATGAATGTGAAAATGCCTGACAAGGGGGAAGTGTTCTGTAAATACTAGTTATCAGCTATTACAATCTCTTTTTTTGGCAGAGAATACTTTCTAGGTTCTTCGAAGGCCTAAAGTTCTTGCGTTAAATGTAATTTTGATTTTTGTCAATTATAAATCATTCCTGCCTTAAAAATCAGTGTTAAATTGGCAAACCAGAAAGTGGGCTTGCCTTGACCATTTTTTTGTTTGTTTTTTGTTATCAACAGTAAAGCAGATTTGTGTGTCTTGGAATAGTTTTGTTGCTTCTCCCTCTGAATGTGTGAAATTTGTTTGGTTCTATCGCTGTGGAACTAGGTAAAGTCTCCTCTTAACTATTCAGTCGCTGGTTTTTTGGTTTTACTTTCACAAACAGATGTCCTTCATAATACCTATGAAGGACATCTCTGGAGAAAGGGCTGTTGTTTGTTTGTTTTGTTTATTTGATGATTCGTTTTAGCTGGAAGGGAGCCCCGGGGGCGCTCTGTTAAACCAGCATTACCCAGTGGACAGTGCTAGAAACCGTTTCTAGCCTCTCCATGTGACAGCCAGCCAGCTTCTCAGGTAGTAACTGTTGTGATCACTCTCTCAGCGAGCATTTGGTAAGCTTTCACTGTTGTGTTTCCCGAGAGAAGCCTTTGAGCAGCAAGACACTGTAAAAGGTAAGAGCTCAGACCATGCAGCCAGGTGGCCCAAGCTCCCCTCCCGGCACCGTGGACCCTTGGGCACCTGTCTGACTTCTTTAAGCCTCAGCTTTCTTATCTGAAGAATGCTCCCTAGCTTATAGGGTTCTCGGGAGGCGTAAACGAGATAGTCTACGTAAAGCACTTAAAATAGTATCTTACCTGTGATGTACACTCAGTAAGTGCCAGGTATTAGTAGTGGTGGTGTAGGAAGCAGATAGTATGGCGATTCCTGTGATAGAGGTTTGTTCCTGGGTTTGGTGGGTGGAAGGAATCAGGCTCAAGGAAGCTTTGGGGAAGAAGTGGCCAAGCTAGGCTGTGAAGCATGAGTGGGAGTTAGCTAAACCAGCTAGGAGTGCCATTTGGGGTGTTCCTACAGTTAATGGAGGAGCCTTGACCAAAGCCCCTAAGGCGAGAAGGCCTTGTGGTACCCACCTGTTTTGTAAACAAAGGCAGATAAGAGTAACCTCAAGGTGACACAGTGGAGACGATTTTTTTATCCTCCACACTGGTGAAGGAAGGAGAAAGTTTTTAAGCTGAGCACAGATGGCATCAGATTAGCTGTTTGGAAAGATTGTGCCTGTAGTGGTGTGGGATTAAAAGTAGGGAAGGCCCAGCCACTTGTCCTGGCAGCTTTGTGTCTGCCTGTGACTCCAAAAGGAAAATGACTGCTTAGCAGGGGCAGGCATTTGAATCCAAATCTGGAAGCCTAAAGAGCACTCTGAGAAGGCATGAAGAAACCAGATCATTCCAGGCAACCTTCTCTCTTAAAAAGCATCTTCAAGGATGTACTGTATATGCCTGACTACAAGGCAGGATTCCCCCCAAAGTTTCCCTCTGAAAAGAGGGTGGTACCACATGTTTAAGTCTCTCCTGTTACAGGCACTGTAATTACTCTTTCCAGCAACAAGATGCCATTTGGGAAATACATATTGGACTGAAACAGTCTCAGTCATTGCTAGTTCGGGATATTTATACCACCAATGTATCAACAGTAAGTGATAAATTTTAAAAGTTCTGCCACCTGAATGGGTATTGATGGCTTGCGTTGAGATTTCCAGCGAGAGCATCAAGTGCTGTATCATAGATGATTTGGTAGGAGCGAAGATGGTGTGTTCTGGAAAATGGAATTTGATGATTCAGAGTGGCTTCAGTGACTACAGAGACGCTGGTGTTGAAGATGTAAGTGAATGGTTGGCGTAAAATTGTTTCATGAATTAATGTGTTGCCTTCTATATTTTAAAATACATGGAAGTTAATAAATTAAAGATTATAAGCAGACATTTGACTAATTGATCTACAGTCCTAAAGGTTTTTTTCTAGTTTAAGTTAGCCAGAAATTTTTCTTTTTTAATTTTCTCATTGCAGGGGTAAAGTTGTCTTAGGTTCGAGCTTGCCTTTTATGTGAACGTTTTACAGAAAGTAACTGCTGCTCTGTTTATCTACTGAAACAAATTCCTTTTTCCCGTCTCATTTTTTAACTTTAAGAAGGTTTCAAGAATGTTGTGTACTGGCAAGTTTTAGAAAACACTGTAGAAAACTCCCATTCATAAATCTTTGTTTAGCAGTCAAATAAGATATCTTTCTGGTAAGATGTATGTAAATGTATATGTATCTGAGTAACCTTAGAGTGTTTGATAGTAATAAAAAGGTAGCTCCATTTTTACTAACAAAATACTAATTTTTGGAAATTTGGCAATTTAGGAATCAGAAGTGTTTTGCAAGACTTTGTGCATTGCCATTTTTAAGTCAAGGCACTGCTGCTTTAGTTTCACAAAGTAATGCCATGCTCTGGAACTGTGTTGTCCAATACAGAAAGCACGGGCCATGTGTGGTTGCTTACATTTAACTTAATGAAAATTAAAAATTCAGTTCTTCAGCTGCGCTAGCCACATTTTAATTGCTAGATAGCCCTTTGTGGCTGGTGGCTACCACACTGAACAGGGCAGACCTAGAACATTTCCTTCATTGCAGGAAGTCCTACGGGCAGTACTACTCTAGAATAAAAAGTGATCCGGCTGCTCTGTGAGACACACACACATAAAGGATTCAGTGTCATTAAAGCATCTCCAAAACCTCACTTGCTGCATTTGAATTCCATTTCAGGGAGAATGATAAACATAGGAAACCATATCCCCCTTACTCTGAGAGCACAGCATCCTGTTTCTTCTGTCTACAGTGGTTGTAAATGGAGCCCACGTGAAAGGTATTCTTTATGACGTAAGACACGGTAAATGTAGGTAGCCGTTCTATAAATTGTGCCATACTCTTCCATGTTAACAAGGTTTTGTATAGAAATAATTTTTCTGAGCCCTAAAATAGTTTTGAAGTAAGCATCAAATATTTGTGGCTTTCTTGGTTCATAAAAATCCAGAGAAATCATGTGCCTAAAGTAAACCGTCAAGAATTCCAAGCAGAAGCTAGATGACACTCACTTTACTTTTAATGTGAATTTCCAAGATAAAAGCCCTGTTCTAGGGAACTCTCCATCTGGTGGGGGGACCTAGAGAACAGTGATGGCAGGAGGGGCAGTCTGCATGGGGTGCAGAGGATGATTTTAAGCATGGGAGTAGCATAGTCAGTCTTTCTGTCTGGCTGCATTCAAAAGGGTGTTTGAGGTTGGCCTAGAGTACTAGGAGGACATTGGAATAGTCCAGGTGAGAAGTGATTTGCACTGTCAGATCGCAGCAGTGAGGATATGGTAGCACAATGGCTCCAAGAGAGCCCTGTTTAGAATCAAGAGTTGATGGCCATTTAGAAGTGAGGGGAAGAGAGATAGAGAAAAGCATCTTAAGACGACAGTTTTCATTTGATTGGTTGGTTTTGGTTGTGGTTTTCTCTGTTGGTGGATGGTGGCACCATTAAGCTGGCTGGGAAAACTAGGAAAAGGAAGACGTATGGAAGGAAGAGAATTTGAGCACATCGAATTTCAGATGTTTGCAGCATCCAGGTAGACAAGTCTTCTAGACTTGAGCTCAGGAAGGTGCTCTGACTAGAGACTGCACGAGTCTTGTGTCAGTAGGGAATGTGAAGGGTGGAAGAGGGGAGCCAGAGACCTGCCTGCAGGGGAGGCGGCGTGTTCAGCAGCCTAGAAGCCATGTAAATAGTGGGGAAAAGTGACAGATTTGACAAGAGTTGAGGAATCTCAAGTCTTAGTAAATAGCCCGCTGACATAGAAAGCAGGGTCGGCTGGCTGAGTAAGGAGACTGGAGCAGATTTGGGGGTGGCTGCAGGTAGGAAGCTGCAGGGAAAGGAAGTAGTTGACAAGGAAAGACTTCTGGGACTTTATGGAGGTCCCAGCTGATGTTAGTCAAGTTCTAGGGGCATCTGTCTGCCTGGCTGTATGATTTCTGCTCCACCCCCAGCCCTCCTATCCAAATTAAACCCCCAGATTCTACATTGCATCCTGAGCCCGCAGCTGTGAGCCTTGTTCGTGTGCCATTTACTTCTTAGGACTCCGTGGGGAAAGAGCACAGGTTTTAGTTCGAGTGTATTCATGTTACATCTGTGTCTGAGCAAAGCCTGAATGTGAAAGGCCAACCTAATTTAAAAATTATATCATGTATGACTGAAACCGAGCTCATTTATTTTCAGCTGCGATTTTTATTTTCACAAGCATTTTATCACAATGATTAATGCAAAAGCTTATTAGGTTTGTAGGTGCTACTAAGAGTGACCTTTTGATGGATTTTATAAGCACTTAGAATACTGCAAGGAAAGAGAAGAGAGCTGATACATGAGCACCTACTAGGCACTTTACATGACCTCTCAGTTAAGAAAAAATACAAAATAATTTTTATCTGTTTTTAAGCATAAATTTATAATTGGAAAAAAATACACTTACTTTAAAAAACAACAACGACAGAAACACCTAGCTGCTGTCCATATACTCAGTTGGGGAACTGATTTGAGGATAGTGGTGGTGAGTTTGCCTGGATTTGTTTTGAACTCATTCATCCTCAAAGCTGACACCTTATATCTGAGGGGCAGGGGGAGACACACTGTTCATATAGTACTCTATTGGCATCTCATGGAATTGCGTAGTGCTTAGCCCATGAAGTGCTGGGCTGGGGGTGTCTCTCCGAGCAACCCTCCACCAACCATACACATTTGAACATAAGTGGGTGGGGTTAGGCTGCAGCAAAGAGTATTGAGAGAGTGGTTCTTCCTGCACAGTTGTTACTTTGAGGCAGGAAGGTGATCATGTCCTGATTTTCTGTAGCAACTTTGGTAACAGTAGGCAACTGTCAGTGCATGAGAAATAGATACATATTGTGTCAGAATCCTCACGTTAATTTCCAGAAATCCTAATGTGACATGAAAAGAAAG
This sequence comes from Neophocaena asiaeorientalis asiaeorientalis, assembly GCF_003031525.2. Classification (NCBI taxonomy): domain Eukaryota; kingdom Metazoa; phylum Chordata; class Mammalia; order Artiodactyla; family Phocoenidae; genus Neophocaena; species Neophocaena asiaeorientalis. The sequence continues at coordinate 826,818 of NW_020175321.1, read as the reverse complement.
GTATGTGATCATCTATTTTTAACTTTAAAGTTAAAATATTTTCTGTCAATTGAAAATTAAGGGAAACCCTGAAAATTTTAACAAAGATGTAATTAGATTGAAACTCAATTTAAATTTAAAAGATTTTATAATTACGGGAAGAGATAAACAGGTAACTTGGAATTGCAGTGTTAGTCTCATGTCTGAGTCTCTCAAAAGACAGGTCTGTTTTTAAGAAGGTTTGTGGGTTTTTTTCCCATTTCATTTATTATTTACTTCACTTGAAATATGTGTGCCCTGGAATCAAGTCCAGGGCAGTCAGTTGGATAATGTCCCTGGTATTTCAGTTGAGTGTGGCTATAAAAGAGACTAATGCCCACGTTCCTCCTCCCCAGACTCTTGGCCCTGCAGCTGGCTCACAGCCCACCCTCAGGGAAGGTCCTTGTCCTGCATGGTGGTTTGGAGCCAGAAACAGCTAATTTGGGCAAATTCATTAGCATCAGTATTTACCAGCTAGTTTCTAGTAATCCCCAATATGGCCCGTTTTTTACTATTGTTCATTCTCATAGCTTTCTGTTCGCTCTCTCTTTTCCCCTCCTCTTCAGACATGCATATACATTGTCCCACCTTGGGGACACTTGGCGTTGCAGGGTCTGCTGTGTCAGTTTTCCCATGTCTTTTCCTGTGCACGTTTTTTTTTTTTTTTTTCCTGTTAGAGAGATGACCTCTTACTCCCATCTTACTTGAAACACTAAGGGACACACATTGATACAAGCATGCACTCCCATGGCAACAAGAGATGGGCAGTAGAAAGTCTGGAAAAGTTTTAGTCCCAGCCAAAATACAAGGCATCAGGCTGCTTTGGAAGAGCTTGGAGACTAAGAATTCTTGAAGTTACATTGAAAGCATCTTTAGCAAGCGGCGTAGGGTCGTGTGGTGGTGGGGCCGGGGGTGGGAGCCTGGTGGATTGACTGCTTCTGACTTGGGTCCAAACTGGCAAAGGGTAGTACTCTCACAGTCTCTGTGTGCACTTAAATTTTTTTTCTCTAAATATTACATTGAATCAGAATCTCCAAGGCTGAAATTATTTATACACACACTCGCAGGAGATTCTTATGTGTAACCAGGTTAGAAAACCATAGAGAATCACTGAAATAGTCAAACTGGTACAGGAATGCTTATTAGTAACCACAAAGAAACAATTATCTGTCTTCATCAATGGACAGGTGAATACTTAGAGCAGTGATCTCAAAGTCTCAGAATTCTTGTATGAGCAATAGAAAAAAAATGTTAATTAAAAAATAATCTGGGGACTTCTCTGGTGGTGCAGTGGCTAAGAATCCACCTGCCAGTGCAGGGGACACGGGTTCAAGCCCTGGTCCGGGAAGATCCCACATGCTGCGGAGCAGCTAAGCCCACGTGCCACAACTACTGAGCCTGCACTCTAGAGCCCGCGAGCCACAACTACTGAGCCCACGTGCCACAACTACTGAAGCCCACGTGCCTAGAGCCCGTGCTCCGCAACGAGAAGCCACCACAATGAAAAGCCCGCCTGCCTCAACGACGAGTAGCCCCCGCTTGCCGCAACTAGAGAAAGCCCGTGCACAGCAGTGAAGACCCAACGCAGCCAAAAATTAAAAAAAAAAAAAAAAAAAAATCTGAGTTGTCATACAGTGAAAGACTAATACACCATAACCAAGTGAGGCAAATTCCATAGTGAAAGGTGGTTCAGTTTGAGGAAATTTGTTACTGTTTCACTGTATCACTGAATCTCAATCATTTCAGACCCAGTGCCCCTCCTTTCTAACAAGTATTTGATACTGTCTCTGGTAATCCAGAAATGAAATGCATAGCTAATATAATCATTCTTTATACCTGGTTTAAAATAATATATTTATGATGCCTTAACATTTTATATTTGTATATAAATATACGTGGTTTTGTGTGTGCATGTCTCCAGCCTTCACTGTTTGCTCTGTTGTGTGACTTTTAGGCAATTGAAAAGTTGATCTTCAGATTGTGTTTTAAAAGAGTTAACCATGAATCAGTTTGGAAGGATTATTTATTTGCAGATGATTTTGGAACAACTTGTTTGCCGCAGTATCTGGGTAAAATAGTTGTTTGGTTATTCACCACATATTGTACACTGAAAGAAATTGCAATGGATAAACATTAGATACAGATAAATTTTTTTAATATTTAAAGAAAAAATAACAGGTTTTTGGAATGGGGGAATTTTAAATCTTAAAAACATGGAGGAAATCACAAAGGAGAAGGCCAGTGCATGTAATTGAAACTGAAAATTTAAACACATCCAAATAAACTATCAAAAACACATCTTCCACATACAAAAAAATTAGAAGTCCTTGATTTAGAGAAAGTTACCCTTGGGGGGACCATCACATGTGTATGGATAATGTTGCATGCATTCCAAAATGGACATGATATTCTGATCCTGAAGAAGAAAATATTTTTTACATCACAGAAGTGAACCTAGAAAATTCATTCAGCTGTCACTGGTCATCTGGACTGCAGTATTCTTTACTCCAGGCAAAGGAGTATTTGAGGCCCATGGCAGTCAGGGGTTCCTGTCATTCTTGATAATAAATTTAGCAGTCAAGGAAAATAGTCCTGTTGGAGAGGGAACTGCCAACTTAGCTTGAATTATCAGAAGTTATTTACCCCTGTTGAGTGCATTTCCTTCCGTATAAGAATTCATGAGACATTTTCTAACACATATACATACCCTCTTACAATGTTGATGCTTTTCTGTACCTGGCGTTACAAATAAAGCGTGAAAGAGGTAAACAGTATGATTGACATGAAAACACACTGGTCAAATCCTTGACTCAGCGCCAGCAGCCTTTTCCTGACTGCTAAGAGAAAACATAACTCTCCCTTTCCCCATTATTAACTTCTCACTTTCTAACACCTCTTTACCTGGTTTCTGAATGTCTCAGGGCTCTGATTTCGTGCTGCCTCCTGCCTGCTTTCTGGCTGGCTCCCTGCTCCCTGAACCCCTCTCCCTGAGCGAGGGGTGGCCAGTAACACGGGGCCCTGGAATTCCTCGGAGCGGATTGAAATCGTGGTCCTAAATGGAGTTTGCCGGGGATCTGGAGCTTTTTTTTGGGGGGGGGGCCCGCACCTTGCAACACGTAGGCATGTGAGATCTTAGTTCCCCAACCAGGGATCGACCCCATGTCCTCTACAGTGGAAGCACGGAGTGTTAACACTGGACTGCCAAGGAAGTCCCGTGGGGCTTTATTATCTAGGCTATTCCCGTTTTCCATCATTGAAGTTGGCCATGTTTTCATCGGGACAATACATAAAGTGGAAGAGAGGGTGAGGTTGGTCTTAAGGCTCTCAAGTCAGCCAGGAGACTGGCCGCGTGGCCTCTACCCGCGCGTGACGTCAGGCTGTCCCTATGGTTCCCCCTCAGGTCATGAAACGGGTGCGCACCGAGCAGATTCAGATGGCCGTGTCCTGCTACCTCAAACGCCGGCAGTACGGGGACGCAGACGGCCCACTGAAGCAAGGCCTGCGGCTGTCGCAGAGCGCCGAGGAGATGGCCACCAGCCTCGCAGGTACCACCCACCCCCTGTCCTGGAGGCAGCGTCCAGCCCAAATGCCTCTCTGAAAACCCCCCGCCCAACACGTCCTCCTGCAGGATCCCGGAGGCTTTGAGCTGTACCTGATGTCGTGTGCGACTTTCTCCTTCCATGAGCTAGGGCCAGGGTCTCTGTCCCCCTCTTGCACGTGTTCCCTCCCCTGTCGCTTGGGCCTCACCCGTGGAAGGCATGTTCTCCAGGTGGATGAGTCCTTTGGGATCAGTGGGTGGAAATGTTGGCATCATACACGTGTTCCTGAGACTTTTAACATTTCTTTTTGCTTCTGCTGTTTGTTTTGAAATTGGATTTGGATGGATTCTTTTTTAGAAAAACTTTGGGAAAATTTTTCCTGCCGTGCTGTCAGGGTGGTTATGAGCGTCTTTAAATGGCCAGGTGTGGGGAGCTTAAGGCGGCAGTGCCTTCTCCAGCTCAGCCCGGCTCCTCAGGGGAAGCCTCCTTCCCTTCAGTGTCAGACCCACTCACTCTCCCTCGCCTTCAGACTCTGCTGGGTTCCCCTGACAAGGACAGGGCCAGGCGATGAACTCGGAATCGATTCATGAAAGCCTTAATGTTTCTAGTAGGATGGCCAGTGTACAGGACCAGAGTAATTCCTTCTAAACTCGCCGTCACGGCCTCTGATAAGCTCCCGCTGGCCTGTGTTCACTGGGGCCTGTGCTGTTGCTGATAGACAGTAGGGCAGCACTGTTAAATTTGTGTTCTCAGTTGTCTTCTTTTCGATATGATGGCGTATTAGGAGAGTCAGTGTTCCTGGAAAACCACCAGGAAAAGCGGGAAGCTTCTAAAGTGTGATTATTGTAAGATTTTGTCCTAAGTTTTTCTGTTGATTGAGTAATCAGAATACTTATATCTGCGTTCAGCAGATGGTCGTGAAGGTCTGCTGGTGGCCAGGTGCTGAGAAGTTCTCGAGAGAGCTAAGACTCGACCCTGGCTCCCGAGGAGCTCTGTTACAGTCAGCTGAGGCAGGCGGATGAGCTCATGCGGGCGGCGTGACATGGTCCCGTGAGGGCTGCTCAGCCTCCATACGAGCAAAGAAGGTGGTGCGGTCAGGTCGGCCGGCAGGTCACAAGGGCTTCCCAGAAGGTCTCATGGTTCCCAGCATATAGTCAGGGGTCAGTAAATCGTAGAAGGCATGAGCTGAGTTTCCAGAGAACCGTTAGGAGCTTATCGGGGGGCAAAGCTGGGGGCGGGTGTCCAGGTTATCAGATGTGGGTCTTAGGAGGATGGCTCCCCCGCCCCCCAGATTGGCGCCAGGGGAGCTAGTCAGAAGGCTGCAGCGTGATCCAGTGAGAGGTGAGGACAGCCTGAGCTAAAGGGTGGTCATCGGAATGGCAAGGGGAGGATGCCTTTGAGGGCTTGTGACTGTAGGACTCGAGACTGGTTCCCTCACGGCGGGGCAGCAGGAGGGCCTGCAGCCTTCCAGCGTGTGTCCAAGTTCCCGGAGGGGCTCTGACTCTCTTCCCATCTGTCTCCCCGCCTCTCGATGCTCTCCGTCGTGTCTCCTCGGCCCTGCTGCATTAATTACATTCCTGCTTCCTCCTTCCCACGTGTGTCCCACGGACATCGGTGTTCGTCCAGATTGTTGTTGAAGATGGCTCGTCAGTCCCCCGCTGCCTCTCCCCAGTTGTGAGGTCCCCCACCCCACCCCCAGCAGAAAGGGTAGGAGAATTTTGCTTTTCTTGTTAGAAAGCGTGAACTCACAGAATGGCGATGAAGTGCATGTTTACATCCTGAGTATTGAGACTCCAGCCTCCTTCCTCCTCTCGCTGCCGAGAACACTGCCATCCAGGCACCTGCTGTCCAGGAAGGTGATTAAAAGCCTCGCCCCTGGTGAATCTGTCCTGCCCAACAGAATGGACCTAAAGACATCGCCAGCAGGGAATTGCCCATCCAGGTCCTCTTGGGTGCTAAGCGCACGCCCAGAGTTCTCATCAGCTCTGTGGTGCCGCACTTTCAGATAACTAGGGACTCGGATCCTGGAGGAGACCGATCTGCTTCATGTGAAAAGTGGAAGGAAACAGTGAGAAGCAACTTGAAGGAAGCAAACAGCAGAGAGAAAAAAACTTCAAAACTACCATCATTGACAGCCTTGAAACAGGAAGAGACTGCTATTTTAAGAGAAGAAAACATTCAGATAAATACATGACAGTGAAACTGAAAAATCATTCGAAGGGTTGAAAGTTGAGGAAGCCTCCCAGAAAGTAGAGCAGAAAGACAAAAAATGGAAAATCTGGGAGACATTAAAGGATCAGTTCAGGAGACCTACCTCGAAATTGTAGGCGTCCCAGAAAGAGAACACAGGAGAGAAAGCAACAAAATGATTCAAGAAAATTTCTCAGAACTGGAAGACGTGAATTTCCAGATTGAAAGGGCCCACTGAATGCCCAGCACGGGGGTTGAAGATGAACCCATCCCAAGGCACACGATGGTACAGTGTCAGGTCCTGGGGTCAGATGCGTCCAGAGGAGTCTCTCGTGAGCCTGTGTGCCTCTCCTCTCTCGTCCAGCTCATGTACCCTGTGCTTTATACCTGTCGTTCCTCTGCTGTCACGTCACTGGGTGTCAGGAGCAGGTGGGGTAGGCATGTCGGTCACATTTAACCAGAAGCCCCAACGTACTTTGAAAACGGGCTGAGATGTCAGATGCTACAGCTGCGCCTCCTTCCATCCATCCTGCCACTTTTCGGGCTGGCGATTGTCTTTGCCGTCCCCATCTTATGTATCTTTTCCTCCTTAGTCCAATCAGAATCTGGTTGTGCCAACATAGTGTCTGCGGCCCCTTGCCAGGCAGAGCCCCAGCAATATGAAGTGCAGTTCGGACGGCTGCGGAATTTCCTCACTGGTAAGTACTCCACACGACCCCCTTCTCTTGTTAAAAAAGGGTGCTGCGAATTTCCCTCAGAACCATCTGTGTTCCAGCTCTGGTGTTAGGTACCAGGGATTCAAAGGTGGTTGAACGCAGGCCTTGCATTCACACTTATGGTCTATTGGAACTCCCAAGAGAGTCACATCAGGAGATTAAAGTGTGCAAGGGCAGAGCTCTGGGTGCATTACTCACTGTTTTGTCCATGGCCTTCAACACAGTGACTGTGACTTGTGTTGAATAAGTAGAAGCTCAGTCAGCCATGTAGGGAAACCTCCTTAAATGCAGCAGGTGTGAAATGGACGTTGATATCACTACCAGTGATACAGTACATCTCAAAATGGTTTTTTTCCCCTTATTTCCAAAAATGCAAGACAGTGATCCTCATGAATCAGCAACACCAAAAAATTAGAAGTTGTAATTTAGTCCAGTTTGTGGGCGCTGTGATAACCACAGACACACTGAATCAATAGATACGAGTTTTTCTAATTCACTATATGACTTTTTAAATTAATCACTCTAAAAAATGTAGTCATGTAGCCTTTCTGGGGCCTTTAGTTCCTCGTATGTAAAGTGAAGAAGGCTATTCAGAGGCAAAACCAAGTGATTTCGTCTAGTCCTAAGATGACTGGTTATAACTTTAATGTTGAAAAGATGATTACACTAAGTGAGACCATGTTGATTCTGGTTATTAATCAAAGTCTTTTGTTGAGTACTTCATACAAAACACCTTGAGGTACAAGAAATACAAAACTTGCTCTGTCCTCAAAGGATGGAGAGTAATTAGCGTGTATTGGTTAGTAGAAAATTATAGTTAAAATACTTTGAAGTTGTTTTATTTTTTTTTCTTATTTGAACAACCCTCAGGTTAATAATTTTTAATGGTAAAGGGGCACAGTAAGTGATCAATATATAAACCAAAGTAATAGACCTAATTTTGCATACTTAGAGTTGTCCTAATTTTACTTCACCCTTATAATGGTTAATATTTTAAAGGAAAGAATCCACATTTCCTGTATTCCCTAGTCGGGCAAAATGACCAAAATGTTACAGGAAATAAAGATTACAAAATAAAACCCTAAAGAAGGTCATCTTATCAGTCTCACAGTTGTTGACTGATAGGATTCATTCTGTTGAATTGTTACAAAGATGAAAAAATTGCGAATTCTAAGGATCTAATAAAAAGTCTATTATGTTTAAACTGGAAAGAAAGAAACTCCATTAAGATCCTCACATCATATAAATGTTAAATGTCTCAGAACAGTGATCAGCTGCTTTCCATGTCCACTAAAGATAAAAAAAGTTTTCTTTTTTTGGATTTATAAGAAGGATTTCATTCAGAGGTAAGCAAGAACTTGGAGATAATCAAGTTATTTTTCATTATTGGCATTGGTTTTTGAGGCTTTGAGCAATTTTTAAATTTTTTTAAATCAGTTTTTAGAAAGTTATTCTACTCATTTTTTTAAATACGGTTATGATTTCTCCCTGAGAGACTTCTCTCATCAACCTAGTGGTGAGGAAGCTGGTTTAGAAAGAAGTGCCTGGCGTCTTTCAGCCCTTCTCATTCACTCAGTCATCCTGTACTTACGTGAGGCTCTGACTGTCCTGGGCTAGGTATTGCAGGAGAGTGTATTGATGGGGGCCCGCCCTCTGATGAGGGAGCCAGGCAACGCGGTAGCTCCAAATCTGTCACTGTAATAGTCTCCATCAGCCTTTTCCTACGCAATTTCTCGTCTTGTTTCAAAACTGAGAAGGCTGTCTGTTACCTTGTCTGTGATTTAATTCCTTTTTTTTTTTTTTGCACTATGCGAGCCTCTCACTGTGTGGCCTCTCCCGTTGCGGAGCGCAGGCTCCGGACACGCAGGCTCAGCGGCCATGGCTCACGGGCCCAGCCGCTCCGCGGCATGTGGGATCTTCCCGGACCGGGGCACGAACCCGTGTCCCCTTCATCAGCAGGCGGACTCTCAACCACTGTGCCACCAGGGAAGCCCTGTAATTTAATTCTGTAATCCTTGGTCACAGGTTATTTTGAGGGGGTGAGTATATGTGTTTTTCCTCACAGACTGCTTTTCCTGGAACATTTTTCTCCACCTTCAGGGCTCTGAAGAGCAGTCAGCCGAATCAAATGAAGAGTTATTTCCTGAGCACCAAGATGAAATACAACATGTAGTCATTAATCTGAACTGAAAGTTAACCCTAACATAAGAGGGCTAGAAGTCACAGTTTTGCATGAGATGTGACTGGGGGAGTGTCTTCATAGGCCAAGACAGAGCCAGTCACTGGGTGTTCGTGGGAGCTGCATTTGGAGTGAAGGGAGGGGCTGGCGTGGGGTGGTCAGAGGCAGCCTTCCTGAGGAGGATAGGGTTGACGTTAGCACTTGCATGTTGGGCATCTGTGCCAGAGTGGGAGGATCCGGCCTACGTGCGAAGGCATGAGCAAAGGGGCAGAGACGGTGATGATTTTTTCAGGAACAGCGAAGGAGCCGGCTTTGTTGAAAATGGGCTTTCGGGGAGGGATAAATTGGGAGATTGGGATTGACATACACACACTACTATATGCAAAATAGATAACTAATAAGGACCTACTGTACAGCACAGGGAACTCTACCCAATACTCTGTAATGACCTATAAGGGAGAAGAATCTAAAAGAGTGGATAGATGTAGATGTATGTGTGTAGCTGACTCACTTGGTGTACAGCAGAAACTGACACAACATGGTAAGTCAACTGTACTCCAATAAAAAAATTTTTAAGAGAAAAAAGAAAAAGAAAATGGGCTTTCAGATTGGAGATAAAGACAGACAAAATGGAGGCAAGATCTGACCACAGGGCTAGAAGTGTGACCGCCATCCTGTGTGATGGAGACAGGCCCGGCCGTGAATGTGGGTGTGGAAGCAGTGGACGAGAGTGTTTGTGGGAGGGCCGGTGGGAGGCCAGCCTGAGTCCACTGTGGTCCCTGAAGAGTGAGACAGGGCTGTGGATTCCGAAAGTGGGGCCTTCAGTTCACAGTTACATTGTCAAGGTAGGATCTCCAGGGCTAAGGAGAAAGAAGGGAGAAGAGCTAAGGATGCCTCAGGCTCTTTGGAGGGGGGGGCGGGGTATACTGAACAGAAATAAGTCAGGTTTTATTTTTTAAGTTGTTATGATGATAGCATCCTGCTACGTAACACAGAAGATACAGACTGTGATACAGAACTCAGCATCAGCCCCGGGGAGATACAAAGTAAATTCTAGGAGATGGTAACTCTCGAAGGAGATAATAGAGAAAGGTAAGAGGTTCTAAGGCTGAGCTCCCTCCAGTGTTTCTCCTCCAGAAGCTGTGGGGCTGAGAGCTGCCGTGAGCTCGCCTGTTGCTCCAGGGCCTTTCCTACAGGACATGTAGTGGGAAGAGCATAGCCTATGGAGTCAGTCACTCTGGATCTGAATCTGGGGACAGCTGTGACTCTTAGACACAATGTGGGTGTAAGTGCCTGGCTCATGGGAGGCACACATGCAGTGGTAGTTCCGCAGAGTGAGGTGAGCCTTCGAGGAACAAGGGAGGAAGAAGAGCCCCCAGGCAGGGACACGGAGGCGCAGGCCAGCTAGTGCTGTTTCAGAGCTGAGGACGGTGTGCAGTCGGTGGACCCAGCCCTGCGGAGAAGGGCCGGGGAGTGAGGACCAACAAGCTCGGAGTTCGTTTAACTTAGTGTCCTTTTCAGTAACATATAAGGTGTATGTTACGATTTCAAGGGAACGAGATTCAAATTGAGTTAAGCCTTAATGTTAGTCTCACCTTGTTCCACATAGACAATATGTTGATTGGAGCTTTTATACCTAATATACTGTTCTCTTCGGACAAGAAAGGACAATTAAATAGCGTTGAAACTATGGGCCGAAACAACAGTGAATTTCAGTAAGCTTTAAAGTACTGCATCCCTATTTCTAGATGGCTAGTTTTTTTTAATCCTGGACTTGGTAAATTAAAATGCCTCTCATTTTCGAAAATAAGCCTAAAACTAAGATTGTAAGGAGTTGAAAACAGCCCTTCGTCCCAATAGAATATATTGGACGTCTAATTGGTAAGGGTTGAATCTTTTTGTTTGTTTTAATTAGTATTTGGGGAAAGAAATATTCCAGAGGTCTTCTAAAGAATGACAGTATTTAAAGAATTATTGAAATCTGTATTAGGGTTCTCCAGAGAAACAGAACCAACAAAATGTATATGTATAGAGAGATTTATCTTAAGGAATTGGCTCACGTGATTGTAGAGACCAACGAGTCCAAAATCTGTGGGGCAGACCCGCAGGCTGGGACCCAGGAGAGCTGCAGTTCATGTCCACAGGCCGCCTGCTGGCCGATTCCTTCTCCCCCTCCCCAGGGAGGTCAGTCTTTGTTCTCCTAAGACCTTCAACTGATTAGACGAGGCCCACCCACATGTGGAGGGTAATCCAGTGTACTTAGTCTACTGATTTAAGTGTTCATCTCATCTAAGTTCATCTCATCTAAAAAAATGCCTTCACAGAAATATCTAGAATAATGTGTAAACAAGTTTCTGGGCACTGTGGCCCAGCCAATTTGACACATAAAACTAACCATCACAAGTCCACCGCCTATGGACTTGTGATGGCACCCTTACCCATCTCCTCAAACCATAATTAACCTGCAAGTAAAGGTGATTAACAAGGTCATAATTCTACTTAACATGGTACAGCTATCCCAAGTACAACCAAGAATGCCCTAATGCCTTCCTCAGAAGAGGAGGCAAAGTCCACAGGTGATGTTTACCCTTCTCCTTGAGATCCCATAGTTTAAATACTGTGACGTAAAGTTAACAATACTTAAACACCACGATATAGGGAATTCCCTGGTGGTCCAGTGGTTAGGATTCCACGTTTCCACTGCAGGGGGCCGGGGTTTGGTCACTGGTCAGGGAACTAAAATTCCACATGCTACACAGCACAGCCAAAACAAAAAGAAAAAATACTATGATACAAAGTCACTATAACTTATGTTCCATGGTAAGGGGATAAGAAAGGAAAGAAAAAGATATTTGCTTATGTATAGGTATACACACACACAAACATGTTCATAACAAAATAAGGAGGAATACTCATGACAGGTCCAGTCCTGGGTTCTGTCACTGGTCACGTGATCATAGCTGGTCTCTACCTTCCTCTGCCGCCTATTCTGTATTCCCTTTGCCTTCAGTTAGCACCTCAGCTGGTCCTGGTTCTTTACCTGGTGGGATGATGCAAACCTTCGTTCCTGAAAGGCCTGGGCCACTACTCGTCCTGCCTGGATTGGATTGTTGCATATTTCCACTCACCTTAATTTCAGGGACGGTGGTACTAAGAGATGCCCTAAGTGACCTCCTGTGTCCCAGACACACTGTCCTCGGCTCCCTGTGGAGCACAGTCCAGTTTCCCCTCGGCATTCAGGGTCACTCACCACAGCGAGCACCAGAGCTCACCGTGCCTGTTGGTACAGAGGCAGGAGCCCTAACTTCAGCCGGATCAGTGCGATTGAAGTTCAACTTCTAAGAATGCATTTGAGTGGGGGCATGTTGATCCTCAAATGCACCTACCCTGCAGTTAATTCACCTGTGATGAGGTGAAATAGAGCATCAAGCAGAGAGAGCGTGCAGGGATCATCTCCCTTCCAGTTAGGGAGATAAGATTCCCTAATGCCGTGTTCCTGAATCTTGAGCCAGGCGTGGATTCCTTTTCAGGAAAAAAAGAAAAAGAAAATGCTAGTGGAAGTGCTAAGAGCTGACGTAAAGCATTTTTATATTAATTACTTAGGTATGTACAGACATTACACATGAAACCTTTATGCTTTATTTTGTATAAAAGCTAAACTCATTTACATATAAAGTACAAGCAAAACCACAAAAATAAACTTCAAATTAACAGCTAAGTGAAAGTAACAGATGGATTTTGCCAGTCATAACTTGCTACTCTAACGGGCCTAGGGCTGGTGTCACCCAGCTTCCCTGAGGTGCTGGTGCCTGCGATGGCCCTGCTCGCTGGCCACTCGCCTCCGTCCAGATGGCTGTGGAACCTTCACTCTGTCACAGCTCTCTCTGCGCTCCCTCACCTAAGTGTCACACACACTTCTGTGCTTTTCTCATTAGCCTGTGACAAAGCTGTACACTTTTTTGAACATTCTTTGTCATGTACTTTCATGGTGTTAAAGTCTCAGGTTAGTAAATGATTTAGTCTTAATGACACGAAAGTGTTCCACTTGTAGATTATCACTGCAAAAGAGAAGTTGTACTTTTCAACCAGCAAAATCAAAATGAGTAACACTGACAGATGTGGGACAATTACAGACGAACGATGTCATGTTGCCATTGAGACATGCCAGTCGGGGGGGCTAGACATGTTAATGAACCCACTAAAATAAGAACTTGATGTTAACTGCAGGTGATGGGGCCAAGAGGAATCACAGAACAAAGTAGAGCACTAAAACTGTATGTTAATACTTACTTGCTAAAGGCCATCCAGATAATTCTGAATTTACCTGTGTTCATTGTTTTTTAAATTATCAAGTTAAAGTTTCTGTGAAGAACTCAGTCTCCCGAGAATGCATCTAAGTTCTCTCCAAGGTCTCAGGTCCCAGTTGGAGCAACACTAATGTGCTGGGGAAAATACTAACCCTTGAAGACCTGGTACGAGCTACTGAATGCATGTGAGAACAGGCACATCGCTTAACCTCTGGCCGTCGAATTCTGGGTTTACGGCTGACTTCGGGCCGTGTTTGCTGGCCTTCAGGGTCCGTGCTCTTCCTTCCTCAGTCCCGACTCGGACTTTGAGTGTGCAGAATTCTGTGTTGGGCTTATACTTCAATCCGTAGCCTCAGAAAGTAGGGTCCTGGCCAGAAGAGGCCATGTGCCGGCGGGCTCCCCAGGAGACTCTGCTGACTGTAAAGGCCCTGCTTCTCTTTCTTTACAGATTCTGAATCCCAGCACAGCCATGAAGTGATGCCTCTCCTCTACCCCCTCTTTGTCTACCTCCACCTCAACCTGGTCCAGAGCAGTCCCAAGAGCACGGTGGAAAGCTTTTACAGCCGCTTCCACGGAATGTTTCTGCAGAATGCCAGCCAGAAGGACGTCATCGAGCAGCTGCAGACCACCCAGACCATCCAGGACATCCTGTCTAACTTCCGGCTGCGGGCCTTCCTGGACAACAAGTACGTGGTCCGCCTGCAGGAAGACAGCTACAACTACCTTCTCCGCTACCTCCAGAGTGACAATAACACCGCCCTGTGCAGAGTCCTCAGCTGGCACATCCACCTGGACGTGCAGCCCGCCAAGAGGACGGACTACCAGCTCTACGCCAGTGGCGGCCCCTCCCGGGGCGGGGGCGAGGGCGGCGGCCTGGAGCCTGCCGATGTGCCCGCGCCCATCCTGCAGAACGAGGCCGCGCTGGAGGTCCTGCAGGAGAGCATTAAGCGTGTCAAGGACGGCCCCCCCTCTCTCACCACCATCTGCTTCTACGCCTTCTACAACACGGAGCAGCTGCTGAACACGGCGGAGGTCTCCCCGGACAGCAAGCTGCTCGCCGCTGGCTTTGACAACTCCTGTATAAAACTGTGGAGTCTGCGCTCCAAGAAGTTAAAATCCGAACCGCATCAAGTAGACGTGTCCCGCATCCACTTGGCTTGTGATATCTTGGAGAAGGAGGTAGGAATATCGGTCTTTCTTCCCTGCGTCTGCCTTACTAATCAGCTTGGAATATTCCTACCAAACGTGACAGATCTTATGGCAGACGCACTTCCTTATTTCCCGCATCGTATAGCTAACGCCAAACTCATGCCTCGTAACCTGTAGCCAGTGACTCCCTGCTAATGCCCAGCCTTGGCGGAGACAATAAGCAATTAGACGTAGGATCACTGGGTCAGAGGGTCTGCGTCTTAAAGTGTGATACTGCCGCCTCCCAGTGCCATGAGCAGTAGACGAGGACACTGGTTTCTCTCCACCCTCGCCCACCCTGGCTGCTCTCGGCCTTTCGAGGGCAGTGCAAGTCCTCTGGCTTCACCCAGGGTGCCGCCATTTCTTCCAGCAGTCGGTGTGATGAGCTGGTTCACTCTGTTTGCGGGTGGTAGTTGAAAAGGGCAGGCACAGTGGCCTGAGTTTCAGGTCACCGAGAGCCATTGCCTCAAAAAAAGCGTGGGCAAAGGGAGATAGAAATTGAACTTCACAGAGTTCACCTTCCCTGAGAGTGGCGCCATGGAAGTTGTGGGTAGGATAGCGCTGTCGTATCACCACTGAAATTCAGGTAGCTCGGCCTCAAGTTACTTTGGATGGAAAACCTTTGCACCAGGTTGAAAAGTTAATGAGTAAAAAAAAAAAAATCACTCGAGTTAATTTCCAGTTACTGATGAGGGTGGCAAGAATATCGGGTGTACAAATTAAGCCCCTTTTCTACCTATTCCTGTTTTCTTAGTCACCTTCCAGTTAGTATGGCCTTTGAGTCTTTGCTTCTTGCAGTTAAGACAGTATAATTAGAGGAGTTTGTTAGGATGAGTAAAGAGTCTAAATTCCGATGCACAAACTTTGATTCCTAGAATTCTGTAGTGCCCTGAGAATGTTTTTCAATGCATGAGTTTATCTTCCTTGGAGACACAGCTCTAGCTTCTTGGGGGTTCTTCACATACAGTGAGGGATACTGCCCTCATTTACTCTCAGTTTTTTACTTAAAAAAATTATTCCTACCGACCTTATTAGCTTTGATGATACTGAGTTTGGGGATTATTCTAGGCATTAAAAAATAATATAAAGGAAGATAGCAAAGGTAGAAAGATAGATGCAAAGATGGAAAGAACGTTAGCCTAAAATAAAAATTTTTAAGATTCCACCGTGGCTACCGCTGCATTTTGTAACATGTGAATTATATCTCATTTTTTAAAAAAACCAAAACAGTAACCAAAAGCTCCTGTGTAAGCATAAAATTATCCCAAATGCAACTGGATTTACAGCCCTGCCCTCCAGCTTCTGTTGTCTCCACGTGAAGAGAAGCTAGATTAGCCTCGGAAATGTGTTCGCTGGGCCCACAGTGCTCCCATCACCCGGTGCCAGCAGCCTTGGAATGGGGAGCGGGCCTGCCCTCCCTCCTCCACTTTGTTGCACACCGGATGGAGGTAGCTTGTCGATTGGCAGCTGTGTGTTTTTAATATTTGCACAGCATGGTAAAACCACAGGTCCCCAGTGGAGGACTTGCCCTTCTTTCCAGTTATGTGGACAGGACAGGACCACCCTCATCACCACCAGCCTCCCCGCCCTCAGCCCAGCAGTGCAGCACCTGTGTTCAGTTCATTTAACGTCTGGTCATTCTGCCCCCAATCTGGTCGTCTTTAGGTTTGGAAAATCAAGTCAGTGTTGTCAATAATACTCAGTTCTGTAACTTGTGTATAAAACTGTTACTTAGATCTGGCCAGTAGGAATGTAATGTGAGCCACATATGTAACTTAAATCGTCCTAGTAGCCACATTACAAAAGTAAAAAGAAGTAGTCAAAATTAATTTTAGTAATGTATTTTCAATCCAATATGGCCAAAATATTGTCATTTCTACACATAAGCAGTATTTTTTAAATATTAATGAAGTCTGTTATATTCTCCCTTTTTGTCCTAAGCCTTAGAAATCCGTTGTGTATTTACACGTAGAGCACACGTCCATTCACACTAGCCAGCAGCCACCTTTTCTCTCCTAGGTCAGGCTGCTGTCATCTCTCACACACATAGCAGTGTCTCACTTGCTTCCAAGTCTCACCCACTCCCAAGCCCAGCCATATTTAATTTCTTTCAGCTCCATCGGTAGCTAATTGGAGAACAGCCCCGGGCTGACTTTCATACCCCAAAGTACCCTGATCTAGGAATGACCACACTGTGAGCTGGGCCACTTGGAACGTCCTAGCCCAGAAGCAGACGGAGGGACTCCGTGGCCTAAAGCAGGGTCAGCAGACTATAGTATTTGAAGATGTTATTTTTCTTATTCTTTGAAAATTTCTAGTTTAAGCATGTCTCATCATGTACATAATATAGTTTATTATTACATGAAAGTACTTTACAAATTAGAAATTCCTATTTGGGATGCATGTGGGGTGGAATTTACTGTGAGGGTTTAGACAGTGGCAGGGCATTTGCGGTGCTGTTCTGCTAGCATGGGAGGCTCCGTGAGGCCAGGCACGTGTGACCCACTGCCTCTTCAGGGTTTCAGCTTGACTGTGCTGAGGCCCTAATGGGGATGGGTTGAGCCACAGAAAAAAATGTGGCCGGACTATTTTAAGCTGCGGTCGTGGCAGGGAGCTGATAGGGATAGCCAGCAGGCCCATTCTGGCTTCCCCATTTCTTGGTTTGTAGAGTCAACCAGGCACTTTTCCACAGGCTCAGGACAATGGTTGGGCCCCTGGGGAGTCCAGCTTGACTCCAGTGTGTCCTCCTCTCTGCCTGTGAGCACACAGAGGGGAGACCCACTTCCATGACTGCCTGGTCCAGATGAAGACCTCTTAAGCCTCGGAGACTACTGTGTGCCCTTGTCGGCCGCTGGCTGTCAGAGGCCCTCTGTGTAACTCACCCAGGGTCGTGTCTTGCCCCCGCAGCTCTGACACAAACTCTCCGGTGCAGAGCAGTAACTTTAAAGTGTTGTTGTAATCTCTTCGGAAAGGAAAATTACTAATATTCTTGGTAACGCTCAGTAGAACCTTAAGCTCTCAAACGCTTAAGTGCTTTTAATGTTGAGTATCTGGAAGAGCCATTTTGAATCTTCATGGACATCAGTGTTTATTTTCTCTTAACTTTTCTCCAATACATAAACATTGGAGGCATTCATTCCATTTTGAATTTAATAGTTTTCAGATTAAAAGGATGCCCTTTTTCTGTCCAAAGGCTCACGAGGCAAGCCGGTTCAAGAAGCTTCATCCTACCTCCTGCTTTTCCAGTGAGGTCACTTGACTTTATGAATTCCAGGGTGAGGACGGCTGCAGTTTTAAGGAGCTTGTCCGCGAGAGAATGAATGGAGAGTGGGTTTGAACACAGAGAGTGTGCTTGTGGGGAAGAGGATGAGGAGAGGGGGCCCCCCCACACCACGAGCCGTCCTTTCTGTCGCCACACCTAGGGATTCATTTCCAAGACTCACGTGAGTCACTTGGCTTTATTTAGAGCAATTCTGACTCCACGCCTCATTTGTTACTTTGGGAAAATATTTGAGACCCTCCAGAGAGTCACGGTTTCAAAACTCTTCTTTCCTTTTGGACACTAGCCATTCATGCCTGGTCACAGGGTGTGAGCATAACTTACTGATGGCTGCACCTTCCTGGCCTATTGTTATTTCTGCGGTATGTCCAGGTTTTATTTTTGGCTGAACTCCCGCAGCGGTTCTGTATAAAAATCTTGAAACCGCGCCTGCCTCCATCACTGGCCCCAGGCGTGGCAGTAACAGGCATGTGGGGATTTTTCTAAACGGACTGGAGACAGGGAGCAGCATGGCCTACAAAGCAGCTGAGACTGACGGGCGAAGACATGCCAGTAGAAGAGCATCTAAGAACATAAGTTCAAAAGTACGTCTTTTCGAGTGATCGGCTCTTGAAATCGGTTCTCCTCAACCTAAGAGTAAGGTCCACAGTCATCGCTCTGCACTAGTAGCCTTGCTGTAGTCTTAGCTGCGAGGTGAATTTAAGGAAGGCAATTTGTAAGTGGTAGGACACTTTTTATTCAGTTATGCAATTAAGAGTTCTTCTCCTGGAGTCACTGTAAAGAGCAGGGTCGTTCACTGAGTATATGCTGTTTCCCAAGCAGGTCTGTTTCTAGACGTTTGTTTTCCATGACAGACCACTAAACGCTCTTCTCTTTGTGTGTGTGTGTGTGTGTGTGTGTGTGTGTGCGCGCGTGCGTGTGTGCGTGCGTCCCCGCAGGACGACGAGGACGATAACGCAGGCACGGAGATGAAGGTCCTGCGGGGACACTGCGGGCCAGTGTACAGCACCAGGTTCCTTGCGGACAGCTCAGGGCTGCTCTCCTGCTCTGAGGACATGTCCATCAGGTACTGGGACCTCGGCAGCTTCACCAACACCGTGCTGTACCAGGGCCACGCCTACCCCGTGTGGGACCTGGACATCAGCCCTCACAGCCTGTACTTCGCCAGTGGGTCCCACGACCGCACGGCCAGGCTGTGGTCGTTTGATCGGACGCACCCACTACGCATCTACGCCGGGCACCTGGCAGACGTGGACTGCGTCAAGTTCCACCCCAATTCAAACTACTTAGCCACGGGCTCGACCGACAAGACGGTCCGGCTGTGGAGCACCCAGCAGGGGAACTCGGTGAGGCTCTTCACGGGCCACCGCGGCCCCGTGCTCTCTCTGGCCTTTTCCCCCAACGGTAAGTACTTGGCATCGGCGGGCGAGGACCAGCGGCTGAAGCTGTGGGACTTGGCTTCCGGGACCCTCTACAAAGAGCTTCGGGGCCACACGGACAACATCACCAGCCTCACCTTCAGCCCGGACAGCAGCCTGGTCGCGTCGGCGTCCATGGACAATTCGGTGCGCATCTGGGACATCAGGAGCGCGCACTGCAGCGCACCCGCTGACGGCTCGTCCAGCGAGCTCGTGGGCGTCTACACCGGCCAGATGAGCAACGTGCTGAGCGTGCAGTTCATGGCCTGCAACCTCCTGCTGGTGACCGGAATCACACAAGAAAATCAGGAACATTGATTTTTATCTCTGATGTAACGGACTGGGGCGTGCGAAGGGCTCCAGACGACAAGTCTTAGGACAGACGTATGGAATCACTGACTGACTGTGAAGGACTCCCCGCGTCCCCACGCATCCCCCTTCGCGCCCCCTCGTCCCGCGGACATCCCGAGCCCGCCACCCTTTGCTCAGCCCCGAAGTGTGGAGGGACGGGGGGAGGAAGGGCGGGGACGGGGAACGAACGTGAGATCAAGAATCACGGAGATCCCGCGGTGTCCCCCTGCCGGCCCCTTCCTGTCTCTGGAGCCAAGATGCCCTCACCTCGCCGGGGCTGCACTTGGCCAGAGGAGGTTTGCTGGGCGCCCTCCCCAGGAGCAGTGCTGCAGGGTCACTGGGTGAAAGGGACTCTATCTGGGTAGAATTCGGGGGCGGGAACTAGGAAAGGGGGCGGGGTCATCCTGGCAAATGTCTTTCCTTTTTCGTGATTACAGAGAACCAGGATTTTTTATTATTATTATAATTATTATTATTAATGAGAAGAGGAAACCTAGCACTGGCAGAGGGGGCCTTCTCTGCTCTCATCTTTCAGGTTTTACTCCTGGCACTGGCTGTGATACTTGGAATTTTGAGGTTCAGGGAATTCAGAGAATTTGGTCGTACAGTGTATTGGGAGAAAGGGAAAATTTCTGGGTGACAGATTGATCACTCCAGCTGACATGTTTCTAGAAGTGGGTGGGTGGATTTGATTGAGAAAGTCTTGGGCTCTTGCAGTGATGGTGGGATAGATTCTTTTCGTGGCTGCACTTCTATTCACAGTTCTCTCCCCTGAAAGGACAGATTGTGGTAAAGAAATGAAAATAATTGGAAGTGAGCAGTCAAAAGATAGAATTAGAAAATGTTGAATTTCCAAATGATTCTGAGGTGTGGCTTTTCCAGCGTCTTTTCCCCCTGAGATCATCCCTCCCACCTCCTGCTTTGCAATAGCAGTTTAATGAACAGTCTGTGAAACAAATCTTAAGTACGAACACACACGTCGAAAACTACGCTCTGAGGATGAAGCAACTTCTAATTTGTGGAAAAAGGATTAAATATTTCTGTTTTCTGAAAAGAGTTATTTTGTATTTTGTTTTCTATTAAAATGTATTTAGTTTCAAAAAACAAAAAGCGTTGGTATCTCTTTTAAACTGAGGACAGGCGGGGGTGTGGGCTGTTCTGGGGACACAGCTCAGCTTTCTGCAAGGTGGCAGCCAGTTACGTAGCCCGGACTCCCCGGGGAGCTGCTCTCCTGTCTCTTGTATTCTGTCCAGCTTGCTTCAAATCATTCCTCTTTGCATTCACGTGGATTATTGATAGCATACAGTACTTTTTATATATCCAAACTTGCCAGTGGCTCGCCAGAGACAACGTACATTTTTCTCTCTAGAGTTTTTTGGTGAGATCCTACTTCAGTTTTCTCTAAAGACCCCATTGTAAAATCTCTAAGGGGCATAAGGACGGTGTCATTTAATTAATTCAGACCATTTATTGAACCATTCCAGATAAAGGACTCATTCAAAGATTTAAATGATGCAAGAATTTTTTAAATGTACTTTAAAACATAATTTTCTGGCAAGGACACCAAGATGTATCACGAAATTAAATGGGAAGACTAGAATTCTAGGCCAAAAAATTTTTTTTACTTGAGCCTAAGATCCTAATTAACAGGAAATGTTTCTTATTCATAAAAATCCATATATTTGAGATATTGTAAGAAAGAATATTTGGCGGCATACCCAGGCAGCATCACCTTTCACGTGGTCTGCTGGTAGAGCCTAGAATTCAAGCACGTTCTCATTCGTAATAAGTGAGCTCTTAAGTTGGATTGTGTGGTACATTGCTAGAAACAATGAAATGCCTAAATTGGGTTGAATCTTTCTCAGAAGTGAAAGGACCACCGATTTTCGGTTTCATTTTTGTGTTTTGATGCAGAACTTCTCTGATTAACACAAGTGCATTAGGTTGGTCGGCCATCACACTACCAATGACATACACACCTTGTGATTTCAGTTCAGGCTCTCAGTGATCTGCATAGTTGGCCTTTTGTGAACTAATCTTAATGTAGGATACAGTTAAAATACCCCACACTACTTCCCCCAAATCTTAGAAATATTATAAGGGTGTGTATGTGTCCTTGTGTCCACAACGGTGCATCAGAACACGGTCACACTCTTCAGGTCGCTTTCTTGTACTGCTTTATTTTATCTTATCTTCAGAGCAATCCTGTGAGGCAGACAGGACTAGAGATATTACCATTTCGTAGGTGAAATACCTAAAATACCCAGAAAAGCTGTAGTATCTGTACCCAGCACGGAATAGTCAACATGTCTCAAGTGTGTTATGTAGACGATCTATATTCCAAACCCTCAAGTTCTAGCTAGAGGGTATAGTCCTGAAGATAGATGAACTTATTTTTTTAAAACTCTCCAAAAAGGAAATAGGAGTATAAATAAGTTATTTAACAAGCATATGTATATAGCGCTTACTCTCTACCAGAAACTGCTCCAAGGGTTTTATGAAAAGTAACTTATCTCCATAACAACGCTGTGGGTTAAGTGCTGTTTTTAATCCCCATTTTACAGGCGAGGAATCTGAGGCACTGATGGATTAAGTCACTTGCCAAGCGTCATCAATTACAGCTAGTAACTGATGAAGCCAGAGTTTGAAGTGGGCAGTCTGGCTCAGGGTCCATGCTTCATCCATACTGTTGTCTCCCTTCATTCCCACAGAACCAGGTAAAGAGTGACCTGAGGTCTCTAGTAACAGTGTTCCTGGCAGTAGTTACAAGACGCAT
Organism: Neophocaena asiaeorientalis asiaeorientalis; assembly: GCF_003031525.2. Taxonomy (NCBI): domain Eukaryota; kingdom Metazoa; phylum Chordata; class Mammalia; order Artiodactyla; family Phocoenidae; genus Neophocaena; species Neophocaena asiaeorientalis. The sequence goes on along the minus strand of NW_020175321.1, from coordinate 804,856 downwards.
GCTTCCCTTTGCCAGATAAATCAGTAGAAACAGCAGGATCAGGAACTGCTAGTAAGAAAAAACTTAATATATAGCTAAAAGAAACCGCAGAATATTCACTTATTTTGAAGCACAATGGTAAATCTCTGCAATGTGTTTAAGGTGGGGGACGGGGGAACAGCTGAAATTTCTTTGACAGGCTCAGAAAATCTGACGGTAATTTAGCAATATAGACTAGCCAAAAGAGAAAATTAGGATAAAGGAAAGTAATGTAAGACATAAAACAGGAACCAATTTAAAGCTTTTATGTTCAAGATCCAGCTTCTAAGGATATCCATGATTCCTAGTTTTTCATTTTATTCCCGTATTTAAAATGTCTTGGTTGTATTAAAAAAAAAAAAAAAAAGACCTGTTGCATATGTAGGCTTCTGGTTTTGCTATCGCCCAGATTGGTATTAAGTACATGGGTTAAAAGATTAGTCTGTACTTCAACTTGTCTTTCAGTTGCATGTTTTAGAGAAATGTCCAGTATATCTATGCCCGGCCCACACCAAAACTTCATATTATTGTCACATAGTAGCCAAGTGACTCAAACTGCTTTGTGGGGAGCAGAAAATCTTCACTGAGGAGCTTAAGGAATGCAAATGTTCCCTGTCAATTTCACGCGTTGAAGGACACTTAAATACTCTCCTATGATTGAAATTCAAAAACAATTTTTTTATGTTAATATGTGAGTGTCTGTTACAATCAGATATCACGTTAGTGGGTGGAAATACAGTGGTAAGCAAAACTGACACAGTCCCTGGCTTGACTTTAGAGAGGGAGGCAGATATTGATCAAATGATGCCATAAATATATACATATATGATTTCCATCTGTAGCGCGTGCTGTACTGGCTGCGGTGGAAGAAGAAACCCGGAGATGCGGAGAAGTAGTAATTAAGGGATCCGGAGAAGTAGTAATTAAGCCGAGGCCTGTAGGATAGGTGAGAGTTATTCAGGCAGAGTCAGGAGAGAACTGGGCACACTCAGGGAAGTCCAATGGGGCAGGTAAGGAATGCCACAGCGTGACATGAGCTTGGGTAACTGGCATGGCGTCAGGCACCAACAGGAGTTTGGGATGGAAGCCACTGAAGGGTGTAGAACAGGGAAAGGATGCAGCCCGGTTTCCACCTTAATATTGCTGGCAACAGGAAGGCATACAGACACATGTTTACAACTGGAACTCACTTCAACGTCAGGATAACTAGGCATCGATTACTGAACCCAGGCTGTCAGGCACTGCAGGGCACAGCTGAGTGGTGGAAGCCAGCTGCCCTGCCGAGTGGCCCCCCGGGCAGTGAACTGAGAGCAGCCTCCAACCCAGAACCGGTGAGGACCTAATTCTGCCAAAGGCCATGCGGCTGAGCTTGGGTGCAGATCCTGCCTGGCTGAGCCTCAGATAAGACCGCTCCTGACCAACCTGGAAGCAGAGGCATTCAGTAAGTGCCCAGATCCCCAGCTCATACTGGGGTGAAAGAATTACTGATTTAAAAAGAAATCACTGGCAGCTGGAAGGAACACAGAGTGGGGGCAGGGTGGTAGGCAGTTAGGGTCATTGCAGTTGTGCAGGGGAGAGAGGCGGGCGGCGTGGGCCAGAGTGGCTACAGTGGGCAAGGAGAGAAGGGGACAAATCCAGTGAGTATTTCAGAGCTGAATTTGGCTGGACTTTATCCTGGGTTGGATGGGAGAAAAGAAGAAAGGAATAATGGATGACCACAATGTTTCTGGCAAGAGCGATTTCATAGCTGGTGTTGCCACTTACTGTGATGAAAATACTAGAGGAAGAGGAGGTTGGGGAAGAGATAAAGAGTTCACTTTTGGGCCTCTTAAGTTTGAGGTGATTATGAGAGAACCAAGTGAAGACGTCAGATGCCTTTAGAGAGGGACAGACGCCTGGCGCTCAGGAGACATCGGGCCTCGACCTGCTAATTCGGGAGTTGTCTTCATTACAGTGCTTTCTGCCACGTGGGACAGAAATAGGACTCCAAGTGGCTTTAAAAATAACGAATCTTATTGGTTCACATAACAAAGTCTAAAGGTTAGGTGTGTCTCCTGTGCAGAGCGCTACCAACAGCAACGAGGGCCAGATATTCATGTCCAGTGGGAATGTGACCTTACTTTCCATTCCATGCTCTTAAGAACAAGGGAAGAAATTTCTGGAAGCACCAACAAACCTCTCCGATTTGGATTAGGCCTGCTAATCACTGAATCAGTCCCTGACAGGGCAAGAATCCTTGGCATATAGTTGGAATTGTAGATGAGATGACCAAGGATAACCAGGAGATCAGGGGTTAGGACTACGTCTTGATGTTCCCTGACATTTAAAGGTCAGGAAGGAGTTACAGCCAACAAAGGAAGAAAAACAGGAGAGGGTGCCGTTCCAGAAGCCTAGGGGAGAAAATACTTCAAAATCAGTAATGGTCAGCTGTGCTACTGAGAATTCACAAAAGATAAGGATTCAAAATTATCCATTAGATATGGTGGGGAGGGGTGGTGGGGACTCACAATCTGAGCACTAGAAGTTATGGTTGAGTAATGAGCATTGAAAGACCGTTGAAACTGATTGAAAAGAGGAAAGATAATAGGAAACAAATATGAAACTGTGAAGGTGACACACACAGCAAGGGAGGAAGGAGAGATTTTGTACAACCCTGCTAAGACAACTGGCAATCGACAGGGAAAAAAAAAAAATTAGACCCATAACTCACTATGCATGAAAATCAACTCCAAGTAAAATAAAGCCTAAATGTGAAAGGCAGAAATCTAAAGCATTTAAAAGAATATCCTCATGACCTAGAAATAGGAAGAAATTTCTAAAGACACAAAAGGCCCTCAATAAAAAAAAAGAGAAGATTGATTAAATTCAAAAACATCCATTCATCAAAAAGAACCAAAAAAGAAAAAGTGAACGGGCTATATAAATAGAAGGACGAACTAGTAACATGTGATGGACATAGACAAACATCTGGAACCACACTGGACAGTAGAATCAGCTGTGAGGAGGGGAATGTTCTCTAGTTGAGTCCTGTAGAACGTTCTCTCCTGTGGAACGTTCCTTGAGGAGGGGAATGTTCTCAGGTTCTGTCCTGTGAACGTTCTGTAAGTAGGAGAATATTCTCTGGTTCTGTCCTGTGGAATGTTCTGTGAGGAGGGGAATTTTCTCAGGTTCTGTCCTGTGGAATGTTCTGTGAGGAGGGGAATGTTCTCTAGTCCTGTCCCGTCCTGTGGAATGTTCTCCGAGGAGGCGAATGTTCTCTGGTTCTGTCTTGTGGAACGTTCCTTGAGGAGGGGAATATTATCTAGTCCTGTCCTGTGAACGTTCTGAGACGAGGGGAATGTTCTCAGGTTCTGCCCTGTGGAAGGTTCTGTGCGGAGAGGAATGTTCTCCAGTCCTTTCCCGTCCTGTAGAACGTTCTGAGAGGAGGGGAATGTTCTCAGGTTCTGTCCTGTAGAACGTTCTGTGAGGAGGGGAATGTTCTCTAGTCCTATCCTGTCCTGTCCTCTAGAACGTTCTGTGAGGAGGGGAATGTTCTCAGGTTTTGTCCTATGGAAAGTTCTCTGAGGAGTGGAATGTCCTCTAGTCCTATACTGTCCTGTAGAACGTTCTGAGAGGAGGGGAATGTTCTCCAGTCCTGTCCTGTGAACCGTCTGTAAGGAGGGGATTGTTCTCAGGTTCTGTCCTGTGGAACGTTCTGCGAGGAGGGGAATGTTCTCTAGTCCTGTCCTGTGGAATGTTCTGTGAGGAGGGAAAGTCTCTAGTCCTGTCCTGTCTTGTAGAACGTTCTGAGAGAAGGGGAATGTTCTCAGGTTCTTTCCTATGGAACATTCTGTGAGGAGGAGAATGTTCTCTAGTCCTCTCCTGTCCTGTAGAACATTCGGTGAGGAGGGGAATGTTCTCTAGTCCTGCCCAGTCCTGTAGAACGTTCTAAGAAGAGTGGAATGTTCTGTGGTTCTGTCCTGTGTAACGTTCTATGAGGAGGGGAATGTTCTCTAGTTCTGTCCTGTCCTGTAGAAAGTTCAGAGAGGAGGGGAATGTTCTCAGTTTCTATCCTGTGGAACGTTCTGTGAGGAGGAGATTGTTCTCCAGTCCTGTCCTGTAAACGGTCTGTGAGGAGGGGAATATTCTCAGGTTCCGTCCTGTGGAACGTTCTATGAGGAAGGGAATGTTCTCTACTCCTGTCCTGTCCTGTCCTGTAGAAAGTTCTTAGAGTAGGGGAATGTTCTCTGGTTCTCTCCTGTGGAACGTTCTGTGAGGAGGGGAATGTTCTCTAGGCATCTCCTGTCCTGTAGAACGTTTTGAGAAAAAGGGAGTGTTCTAAGAGTCTGTCCTGTGGAACATTCTGTGAGGAGGGGAATGTTCTCTAGTGAGGTCCTGTAGAACTTTCTGAGAGGAGGGGCATGTTGTCTTTTTCTGTCCTGTGGAACGTTGTGTGAGGAGGGGAATGTTCTCTAGTGAGGTCCTGTAGAACTTTCTGAGAGGAGGGGCATGTTGTCTTTTTCTGTCCTGTGGAACGTTGTGTGAGGAGGGGAATGTTCTCTACTCCTGTCCGGTGGATCTTTCTGAGAGGAGGGGAATGTTCTCCGGTTCTGTCCTGTGGAACTTTCTGTGAGGAAGGGAATGTTCTCTAGTCCTGTACTGTGAACGTTCTGTGAGGAGTGGAATGTTCTCTAGTCCTGTCCTGTGGAATGTTCTGTGAGGAGGTGATTGTTCTCTGATTCTGTCCTGTGGAACGTTCTGTGAGGAGGGAATGTTTTCTACTCCTGTCCTGTCCTGTAGAACGTTCGGAGAGGAGGGGAATGTTCTCAGGATCTGCCCTGTGGAGCGTCTGTGAGGAGGAGAATGTTTTCTAGTGCTGTCATGTGGATTGTTCTCTGAGGAGGGGAATGTTCACTGGTTCTGTCCTGTGGAACCTTCTGTTGGAGGGGAATGTTCTCTAGGGCTGTCTTACGGAATGTTCTGTGAGGAGGGGAAAGCTCTCTGGCCCTGTCCTGTCCTGTAGTACGTTTTGAGAGCAGAGGAATGTTCTCAGGTTCTGACCTAAGGAACGTTTTCTAAGGAGATTAATGTTCTCTAGTCCTGTCCTTAGAAAGTTCTGAGAGGATGGGAATGTTCTCTAGTTGTCTCCTGTGGAACATTGTGTGAGGAGGGGATTGTCCTCTACTTCTGCCCTTTCCTGTCCTGTAGAACGTTCTGAGAGGAGGGTAATGTCCTTAATTTCTGTACGCTCTGTGAAGAGTGGAATGTTCCCTTGTTCTGGCCTGTGTAACGTTCTGTGAAGAGGGGAATGGTCTCAGGTTCTGTACTGTGGGACGTTCTGTGAGGAGGGGAATGTTCTCTCCTCCTGTCATGTCCTGTAGAAAGTTCTGTGACGAGGGGAATGTTCTCTCGTTCTGTCCTGTGGAACGTTGTGTGAGGAGGGGAATGTTCTCTAGTCCTGTCCTCTGGAATGTTCTGTGAGGAGGGGAATGTTCTCTCATTCTGTCCTGTGGAACGTTCTATGAGGAGGGGAATGTTCTCTACTGTCCTGTCCTCTCCTGTAGAACGTTCTGAGAGGAGGGGACTCTTCTAAGGTTCTGTCCTGTGGAACATTCTGTGAGGAGGGGAATGTTTTCTATTCCTGTCCTGTGAATGTTTTGTGAGGAGGGGAACGTTCTCTAGTCTTGTCCTGTCCTTCAGAACGTTCTGTGAGAGGCAAATGTTCTCTAGTCCTGTCCTGTCCTGTGGAACATTCGGTGAGGACGGAAATGTCTCTAGTTCTGTTCTGTCCTGTAGAACGTTCTCAGAAGAGGGGAATGTTCTCACGTTCTTTCTTGTGGAATGTGCTGTGAGGAGGGGAATGTTCTCTAGTCCAGTCCTGTGGAATGTTCTCTGAGGAGGGGAATGTTCTCTAGACCTGTGTGTGAAACATTCTATTTGGAGGGGAATGTTCTCTACTCTGTCCTGTGGAACTTTCTCTGAGGAGGGGAATGTTCTCTAGTTCTGTCCTGTGTAACATTCTGTGAGGAGGGGAATGTCCTGTAGTCTTGTGTGTGGAACATTCTATGAGGAAGTGAATGTTCCTTATTCCTGTCCTGTCCTGTGGAATGTTCTGTGAGGAGGGGAAAGTTCTCTGGTTCTTTCCTGTGGGACGTTCTCTGAGGAGGGGAATATTCTCTAGTCCTGTCCTGTCCTGTCCTGTGGAACGTTTTGAGAGCAGGGGAATGTTTTCAATTTCTGTCGTGTGGAACATTCTATGAGGAGGGAAATGTTTTCTAGTCCTGTCCTGTGAACGTCTGTGAGTAGGGAATGTTCTTTGGTTCTGTCCCATAGAATGTTCTGTGAGGAGGGTAATGTTCTCCGTCCTGTCCTGCCCTGTCGTACATTTTGAGGAGAGGGGAATGTTCTCAGGTTGTGTCTTGTGGAACATTCTGAGAGGAAGGGTATGTTCTCAGGTTCTCTCCAGTGGAACGTTCTGTGAGGAGAGGTATATCATCTGGTCCTGTCGTGTCCTAACCTATAGAACTTTCTGAGAGGAGGGGAATGTTCTCAGCTTCTGTCTTGTGGAACACTCTGTGTGGAGCGGAATGCCCTCCATACCTGTGTGTGGAAGATTCCATGAAAAGGGGAATGTTTTCTATTGCTGTCCTGTCCTGTGGAATGCCTGTGAGGGGGGGAATATCCTCTCGTGCTGTGTGTGGAACATTGTATGATTAGGGGAATGTTCTCTAGTCCTGTCCTGTCCTATGGAACGTTCTGTGATAGATGAATTTTCTCTAGTCCTGTCCTATGGAACAACTGTGAGTGGTGAATGTACTCTACTTCTGTCCTGTAGAATGGACTGCAAGGAGGGGAAAGTCCTCTAGTCCTGGCCTGTGGAACGTCATGTGAGGATGGGAATGTTCTCTGGTTCTGTCCTGTGGAATTTTTTGTGAGGAGGGGAAAATTCTCTGGTTTCGTCCTGTGATCAATTCTCTGCGGAGGAGAATGTTATCTAGTCCTGTCCTGTCCTGTAGAACGTTCTGAGAACAGGGGAATGACCTCAGGTTTTGTCGTGTGGAACATTCTGTTAGGAGTGGAATGTTCTGTAGTCCTGTCCTGTAGAACATTCTGAGAGGAGGGGAATGTTCTCTGGTTCTGTCCTTTGGAACGTTCTGTGAGGAGGGGAATGTTCTCAAGTTCTGTCCTGTGGAATGTTCTGCGAGGAAGGGAATGTTCTCAAGTTCTGTCCTGTGGAATGTTCTCTGAGGAAGGGAATGTTGTCTAGTCCTGTCCTGTCCCATAGAACGTTCTGTGAGGAGGGGAATATTCTCTAATCCTGTCATGTGGAATGTACTGTGACGAGGGGAATAATCTCTGGGTCTGCACTCTGTAACATTCTGTGAGGAGGGGAATGTCCCTTAATCCAGTGGGTGGAATATTCTATCAGGATGGGAATGTCCTCTATACCTGTCCTGCCCTGTGGAATGTTCTGTGAGGAGGGGAATGTTCTCTAGTCCTGTCCTGTCCTTCCTGTAGAACGTTCTGTGAGGAGGAGAATGTTCTCTACTCCTGTCCTGTGGAATGTTCTGTGAGGAGGGGAAGGATCTCTAGTTCTGTCCTGTCCTGTAGAACGTTCCGTGAGGAGGAGAATGTTCTCGGGTTTTGTCCTCTGGAACGTTGTATAAGGAGGAGAATGTTCTCTACTCCTGTGTGTGGAGCATTCTATGAGGAAGGGAATGTTCTCTATTCCTATCCTGTCCTGTGGAATGTTCTGTGAAGAAGGGAATGTTCTCTTCTTCTGTCCCGGGAAACGTTCTGTGAGGAGGGGAATATTCTGTAGTCCTGTTCTGTCCTGTAGAACGTTTTGAGAGCTGGGGAGTGTTGTTAAGTTCTGTCCTGTGAACGCCCTGTGAGGTGGGGAAAGTACTCAGGTACTGACCGGTGGAACATTCTGTGAGGAGGGGATTGATCTCTACTTCTCTCCTGTGGAACGGTCTGTGAGGAGGGGAGTTTTCTCTACTCCTGTCCTGTCCTGTAGAACGTGCTGACAAGAGGGTATGTTCTCAGGTTCTGTACTGTGGAATGATATGTGAGGAGCGGAATGTTCTCTAGTCCTGTCCTGTGGAATGTTCTGTGAGGAGGGAAATGTTCTCTGGTTATGTCCTGTGGAACGTTCTGTGAGGAGGGGAATGTCTCTAGCCCTGTCCTGTCTTGTAGAACGTTCTCAGAGAAGGGCAAGGTACTCAGGTTCTTTCCTATGGAACGTTCTGAGAGGAGGGGAATGTTCTCTAGTCCTGTCCTGTAGAACGTTCTGATAGGAGGGGAATGTTATCTGGTTATGTCTTGTGGAATGTTCTGTGAGGACGGGAATGTTCTCTAGTCCTGTCCTGTCCTGAAGAATGTTGTGAGAGGAGGGGAATGCTCTCAGGTTATGTACTTGCGAACGTTCTGTGAAGAAGGGAATATTCTCTAGTCCTGTCCTGTCCTGTCATGTAAAACGTTCTGTGAGGAGAGGAATGTTCTCAGGTTCTGTCCTATGGAACGTTCTGTGAGGAGGGCACGTTCTTTGGTTCTGTCCCATGGAATGTTATATGAGGAGGTTAATGTTCTCTGTCCTGTCCTGTCCTGTCCTGTAGAACTTTCTGAGAGAAAAGGAGTATTCTCAGGTTGTCTCTTTTGGAACGTTCTGAGCGGAGGGGTATATTCTCAAGTTCTCTCCAGTGGAACTTTCTGTGAGGAGGGGAATATTCTGTAGTCCTGTCCTGTCCTGTCCTATAGAACATTCTGAGAGGAGGGGAATGTTCTCAGGTTCTGTCCTGTGGAACACTCTGTGTGAAGGGGAATGTCCTCTAGGCCTGTGTGTGGAAGATTCCATGAGGAAGTAAATGTTCTCTATTGCTCTCATGTCCTGTGGAATGTTCCATGAGGAGGGGAATGTCCTCTCGTGCTGTGAGAGGAGCATTGTATGATTATTGGAATGTTCTCTAGTCCTGTCCTGTCCTGTGGAACATCTGTGAGTCATGGAATGTACTCTACACCTGTCCTGTAGAATGGAATGTAAGGAGGGGAATGTCCTCTAGGTCTGGCCTCGGAAATGTTTTGTGAGGATGGGAGTGTTCTCTGGTTCTGTCCTGTGGAACGTTCTGTTAGGAGGGGAATATTCTCGTGTCCTGTCCTGTCCTGTAGAACGTTCTGTTAGGAGGGGAATATTTTCAGGTTCTGTCCTGTGGAACGTTCTGTGAGGAGGCAAATGTTCTCTTATCCTGTCATGTGGAATGTTCTGTGAGGAGGGGAATGTTCTCTAGTCCTTTCGTTTCCTGTAGAACGTTCTGAGAGGAGGGGAATGTACTCTCGTACTCTGTGTGGAACATTGTATGAGGAAGGGAATGGTCCCTAGTCCTGTCCTGTCCTGTAGAACGTTCTGAGAGCAGAGGAATATTCTCAGGTTCTGTCCTGTGGAACGTTCTGTGAGGAGGGATATGTTCTCGAATCCTTTCATGTGGGTTCCATGAGGAGGGGCATAATCTTTGGGTCTCTACGCTGTAACATCCTGTGAGGAGGGGAATGTTCTCTAGTCCTTTGTGTGGAACATTCTATGAGGATGGTAATGTTCTCTATACCTGTCCTCCCCTGTGTAATGTTCTGTGAGGAGGGGAATGTTCTCTAGTCCTTTCCTGTCCTGTAGAACATTCTGAGAGGAGGGGAATGTCCTCTCATGCTGTGTGTGGACCATTGTATGAGGAGGTGAATGGTCTCTAGTCCTGTCCTGTCCTGTAGAACGTTCTGAGAGTGGGGAATGTTCTCAGGTTCTGTCGTGTGGAATGTTCTTTGAGGACGGGAATGTTGTCTGGTTCTCTCCTGTAGAATGTTCTGTGAGGAGGTGAATGTTCACTAGTCCTGTCCTGTCGTGTGGAACATTCTGAGAGGAGGGGAATGTTCTCTAGTCCTGTCCTGTGAAAGTTCTGTGAGGAGGGGAAAGTACTCAGGTTCTGTCAGGTGGAACGTTCTGTGAGGAGGGGAATGTTCTCTGGTTCTGTCCTGTCTTGGAGAGTGTCGTGAGAGCAGGGGAATATTCTCAGGTTCTGTCGTATAGAACTTTCTTTGAGTAAGGGAATGTCCTCTAGTCTTGTCCTGTCCTGTAGAACGTTTTGAGAGCAGGGGAACATTCTCAATTCCTGTTCTGTGAACGTTCTGTGAGGAGGGGAATGTTCTGTTTCTCTCCTGTGGAACGTTCTGTGAGGAGAATGTTCTTTGGTTCTGTCCCATGGAATGTTCTGTGAGGAGGTTAATGTTTTCTGTCCTGTCCTGTCCTGTAGAACGTTCTGAGAGGAAAAGAGTATTCTCAGGTTGTCTCTTTTGGAACGTTCTGAGCGGAGGGGTATATTCTCAAGTTCTCTCCAGTGGAACTTTCTGTGAGGAGGGCAATATCCTCTATTCCTGTCCTGTCCTTTCCTATAGAACATTCTGAGAGGAGGGGAATGTTCTCAGATTCTGTCCTGTTGAACACTCTGTGTGGAGGGGAATGTCCTCTAGACCTGGGTGTGGAAGATTCCATAAGGAGGTGAATGTTCTCCATTGCGGTCCTGTCCTGTGGAATGTTCCGTGAGGAGGGGAATATCCTCTCGTGCTGTGGGTGGAACGTTGTATGATTATTGGAATGTTCTCTAGTCCTGTCCTGTCCTGTGGAACATCTGTGAGTCATGGAATGTACTCTACACCTGTCCTGTAGAATGGACTCTAAGGAGGGGAACGTCCTCTAGTCCTGGCCTGGGGAACGTTCTGTGAGGATGGGAATGTTCTCTGGTTCTATCCTGTGGAACGTTCTGTTAGGAAGGGAATATTCTCAGGTTCTGTCCTGTGGAAAGTTCTGTGAGGAGGGAAATGTTCTCTTATCCTGCCATGTGGAATGTTCTGTGAGGAGGGGAATGTTTTTTAGTCCTTTCCTTTCCTGTAGAATGTTCTGAGAGGAGGGGAATGTCCTCTCGTGCTGTGTGTGGAACATTGTATGAGGAGGGGAATTGTCTCTAGTCCTGTCCTGTCCTGTAGAACGTTCTGAGAGCAGGGGAGTGTTCTCAGGTTCCTGTCGTGTGGAACGTTCTGTGAGGATGGGGATGTTCTCTGGTTCTCTCCTGTAGAATGTTCTGTGAGAGGGTGAATACGCTAGTCGTGTCCCGTCCTGTAGATTGTTCTGAGGAGGGAAATGTTCTCTAGTCCTGTCCTGTGAACGTTCTGTGGGGAGGGGAAAGTACTCAGGTTCTATCACGTGGAACGTTCTGTGAGGAGGGGAATGTTCTCTGCTTCTGTCCTGTGAAAAGTTGTGAGGAGCGGAATGTTCTCTGCTCGTGTCCTGTCCTGGAGAACGTTGTGAGAGCAGGGGAATATTCTCAGGTTCTGTCGTATGGAACCTTTGTGAGGAGGGGAATGTTCTCTAGCCCGGTCCTGTAGAACATTCTGAGGAGGGGATTCTCCTCTACTTCTCTCCCGTGGAACATTGTGTGAGGGGGGAATGATCTCTCTCCGGGCCTGTCCTGTCCTGTCCTGTGGAATGTTCTGAGAAAAGGGGAATGTTCTCAGGTTCTATCCTGTGGAACATTGTGTGAGGAGGGGAATGTTCCCATGTTCTGTCCTGCAAAACGTTATGTGAGATGGGGAATATTTTCTAGTGCTCTCCTATGGAATGTTGTGTGAGGAGGAGAATATTCTCTGGTTCTGTCCTGTGGAACATTCTGTGAGGAGGGGAATGTCTCTAGTCCTCTTGTGTCTTGTAGAACGTTCTGAGAGAAGGGCAAAGTACTCAGGTTCTTTCCTATGGAACGTTTTGGGAGGAGGGGCATGCTCTCTAGTCCTGTCCTGTAGAATGTTCTGACAGGAGGGGAGTGTTCTCAGGTTCTGTCTGATGGAACGTTCCGTGAGGAGGGGAATGTCCTCTGGTCCTCCCAGTGAAAGTTCTGTGAGGAGCGGAATGTTCTCAGGTTCCCTCCTGTGGAACATTGTGTGAGGAGTTGAATGTTCTATATTTCTGTCCTGTCCTCTCTTGTAGAATGTTCAGTGAGGAGGGGAATGTTCTCAGTTTCTATCCTGTGGAACATTCTCTGAAGAGAGGAATGTTCTCAGGTTCTGTCCTATGGAACGTTCTGTGAGGAGGGGAATGTTCTCTAGTGCTGTCCTGTCCTGTAGAACGTTCTCAGACAGGTGGAGTGTTCTCACGTTCTTTCCTGTGGAACGTGGTTTGCGGAGGGGAATATTCTCTAGTTCTGTCCTGTCCTGCCCTGTAGAACGTTCTGTGAGGAGGGGAATATTCTCGGGTTTTGTCCTGTGGAACGTTCTATGAGGAGGGGAATGTTCTCTACTCCTGTCCTGTCCTGTAGATCGTTCTGAGAGCATGGGAATGTTCTCAGGTTCTGTCGTGTGGAATGTTCTTTGAGGAGGGGAATGTTGTCTAGTTCTCTCCTGTACAATGTTCTGTGAGGAGGTGAATGTTCACTAGTCCTTTCCTGTCCTGTAGAACGTTCTGAGAGGAGGGGAATATCCTCTACTCCTGTCCTGTCCTGCCCTATAGAACTTTCTGAGAGGAGGGGAATGTTCTCTAGATCTGTATATGGAAGATTCCATGAAAAGGGGAATGTTCCCTATTGCTGACCTGTCCTGTGGAATGTTCCGTGAGGAGGGGAATGTCCTCTAGTCCTGTGTGTGGAACATTCTATGAGGAAGGGAATTTCTCTATTCCTGTCCTGGCCTGTGGAAAGTTCTGGGAGGAGAGGAATGTTCTCCAGTTCTGTCCTGTGGAAGGTACTGTGAGGACGGCAGTGTTCTCTAGTCCTGTCCTGTCCTGTAGAACGTTTTGAGAGCAGAGGTGTGTTCTCAAGTCCTGTCCTGTGAACGTTCTGTGAGGAAGGGAATGTTCTCAGGTTCTCTCCTGTGGAAAGTTCTGTGAGGAGGGGAATTTTCTTTAGCTCTGTCCCATGGAATGTTCTTTGAGGAGAGAAATGTTCTCTGACCTTTCCTATCCTGGAGAACGTTATGAGAAGAGGGGAATCTTCTCAGGTTGTGTTTTGTGGAACCTTCTGAGAGGAGGGGTATGTTCTCAGGTTCTCTAAAGTTGAACGTTCTGTGAGGAGGGGAATGTCCTCTCGTCCTGTCCTGTCCTGTCCTATAGAATGTTCTGAGAGGAGGGGAATGTTCTCAGCTTCTGTCCTCTGGAACATTCTGTGAGGAGGGAAATGTTCTCTAGTCCTTTCCTGACCTGTAGAATGTTGTGAGAGGAGGCGAATGTCCTCTCGTGTTGTGTGTGTGAACATTGTATGAGGAGGGGAATGTCCTCCAGTCCTGTCCTATGAGACGTTCTGTGAGAGACGAATATTCTCTAGTCCTGTCGTGTTTGTAGAACATCTGTGAGTAGTGGAATGTACTCTACTCCTTTCCTGTAGAATGGACTGTAAGGAGGGGACTGTCCTCTAGTCCTGGCCTGTGGAACGTCCTGTGAGGAGTAGAATGTTCTCTGGTTCTGTCCTGTGGAATGTTCCATAAGGAGGGGAATATTCTCTGGTTTTGTCCTGTGATAAGTTCTCTGAGGAAGGGAATGCTCTATTCCTGCTCTGTCCTGTAGAACGTTCTGAGAGCAAGGGAATGTTCTCAGGTTCTGTCGTGTGGAACATTCTGTTAGGAGGGGAATGCTCTCCAGTCCTCTCCTCTAGCACATTCTGAGAGGAGGGGAATGTTCTCTGGTTCTGTCCTGTGGAATGTTCTGTGAGGAGGTGCATGTTCTTGGTTCTCCCTTGTGGAACATTCTCTCAGGAGGGGAATGGCCTCTAGTCCTGTATGTGGAACATTCTATGAGTAGGGGAATGTTCACTATTCCTGCCCTGTGGAATGGACTGTAAGGCGGGGAATGTCCGCTGGTCCTGTCCTGTGGAACGTTCTGTGACGAGGGGAATGTTCTCTGGTTTTGTCCTGTGGAACATTCTGTGAGCAGTGGAATGTTTTCTACTCCTCTCCTATACAACATTCTGAGAGGAGGGGAATGTTCTCTGCTACTGTCATCTGGAACGTTCTTTGAAGAGAGGAATGTTCTCTAGTCTTGTCCTGTCCTGTAGAACATAATGAGAGGAGGGGAATGTTCTCAGGTTCTGTCCTGTGGAACACTCTGTGTGGAGGTGAATGTCCTCTAGACTTTTGTGTGGAAGATTCCACGAAGAGGGGAATGTTCTCTATTGCTGTCCTGTTCCGTGGAATGTTCCGTGAGGAGAGGAATGTCCTCTTGTGCTGTGGGTGGAACACTGTATGATTACTGGAACGTTCTCTAGTCCTGTCCTGTCCTGTGGAACATCTGTGAATAGAGGAATGTACTCTATTCCTGTCCTGTAGAATGGAGTGTAAGGAGGGGAATGTCCTCTAGTCCTGTCGTGTCCTATAGAACTTTCTGTGAGGATGGGAATGTTCTCGGGTTTTGTCCTGTGGAACATTCTGTGAGGAGGGGAATGTTCTCTAGTCCTGTGTGTGGAACGTTCAATGAGGAAGGGAATATTCTCTGTTTCTGTCCTGTCCTGTGGAATGTTCTGTGAAGAGGTGAATGTTCTCTGCTTCTGTCCTGTGGATCGTTCTGTTAGCAGGGGAATGTTCTTTGGTTCTGTCCCATGGAATATTCTGTGAGGAGGGGAATGTTCTTGGTTTTGTCCTGTGGAACGTTCTGTGCGGAGGGGAATGTTCTCTAGTCCTGTGTGTGGAATATTCTATGAGGAAGGGAATATTCTCTATTCCTGTCCTGTCCTGTGGAATGTTCTGTGAAAAGGGAAATGTTCTCTGCTTCTGTCCTGAGGAAGGTTCTGTGAGGAGGGGAATATTCTGTAGTCCTGGCCTGCCCTGTAGAACGCTTTGAGAGCTTGGACATGTGTATTTCTGTTCTGTGGAACATTCTGTGAGGAGGGAAATGTTCTCTGTTTCTGTCCTGTGAACGTTCTGTGAGGAGGGGAATGTTCTCAGGTTCTCTCCTGTGGATCGTCTGTGAGGAGGGGAATGTTCTTTAGTTCTGTCCCATGGAATGTTCTGTGAGGAGGGTATTGTTCTCTGTCCTGTCATGTCCTGTAGAACGTTCTGAGAAGAGGGGAACTTTCTCGGGTTGTGTCTCGTGGAACATTCTGAGATGAGGGGAATGTCCTCTTGTCCTGTCCTGTCCTATATAACTTTCTGAGAGGAGGAGAATGTGCTCAGGTTCTGTCCCGTGGAACATTCTGTGTGGAAGGGAATGTCCTCTAGACCTGTGTGTGGAAGATTCCATGAAAGTGGTATGTTCTCTATTGTTGTCTCCAGTGGAATGTTCTGTGAGGAGGGGAATGTTCTCTAGTCCTGTCCTGTCCTGTAGAACATTCTGAGAGCAGGGGATTGTTCTCAAGTCCTGTCATGTGGTACATTCTGTTAGGAGGGGAATGTTCTCTAGTCCTGTCCTGTAGAATGTTCTGAGAGGAGGTGAATGTTCTCTGGTTCTGTCTTTTGGAAAGTTCTGTGAGAAGGGGAATGTTGTCTGGTTCTGTCCTGTGGAGTGTCCTGTGTGGAGGGGAATTTTCTCTGCTCTTGTCCTGTCCTGTCTGGAAGAACGTTCTGAGAGGAGGGTAATGTTCTCACATTCTGTCCTGTGGAACCTTCTTTGAGGAGGGGAATGTTCTCTGGTTCTCTCTGGTGGAATGTTCTGTTAGTAGGGGAATGTTTTCTGGTTCTGTCCTATGGAACGTTCTGGGAGGATGGGAATGTTCTCTATTCCTGTCTTGTAGAACGCTCTGAGAGGCGGGGAATGTTACCTGGTTCAGTCTTGTGGAAGCTTCTGTGAGCACGCAAATATTCTCTAGACCTCTCCTGTTCTGTAGAACGTTCTGAGAGGATTGGAATTTTCTCATGTTCTGTCCTGTGGAACGTTCTGTGAGGAGGGGAATTTTTTCTACTATAGTCCTGTCCTCTAGAACGTTCTGAGAACAGGAAAATGTTCTCAGGTTCTGTCCTTGGGAACGTTCTCAGAGGAGGTGAGTGTTCTCAGGTTATGTACTCTCGAACGTTTTGTGAGGAAGGGAATGTTCTCTAATCCTGTCCTGTCCTTTCCTGTAGAACGTTCTGTGAGGAGGGGAATGATCGCTAGTTCTGTCCTGTCCTGTAGAATGTTCTGTGAAGGGGGGAGTGTTCTCGGGTTTTGTCCTGTAGAACGTTTTTTGAGGAACGGAATGTTCTCTAGTCCTGTCCTGTGAAATGTTCTGTGAGGAGGTTAATGTTCGGTAGTCCTGTCCTGTCCTGTAGATCGTCCTGAGAGGAGTCGAATGTTCTCAGGTTCTGTCCTGTGGAACGTTCTTTGAGGAGGGGAAAGTACTCAGGTTCTGTCCTGTGGAAAGTTCTGTGAGGAAGAGAATATTCTCTAGTCCTGTACTGTCCTGTAGAACATTCTGAGAGGAAGGGAATGTTCTCAGGTTCCGTCCTTTGGAACGTTTTGTGAGAAGGATAATGATCTCTAGTGCTGTCATGTGGAATGTTCTCTAAGGAGGGAAATGATCTCTGGTTCTGTCCTGTGGAACGTTCTGTTAAGGTGTGAATGTTCTCTAGTGCTGTCTTGTCCTGTATTACGTTTTGAGAGCAGAGGAATGTTCTCTGGTTCTGTCCTGTGGAACGTTCTGTGAGGAGGTGATTGATTGTTCTCTAGTCCTGTCCTCCAGAAAGTTCTGAGAGGAGGTGAATGTTCTCTGGTTCTCTCCTGTGGATCGTTGTGTGAGGAGGGGAATGTTCTCTAGTCCTGTTCTGTCCTCTAGAACGTTCTGAGAGCAGGGCTATGTTCTCAGTTTGTGTCATGTGGAACATTGTTTTAGGAGGGGAATGTTCTCTAGTCCTCTCCTGTAGAACCTTCTGAGAGGAGGGGAAAGTTATCTGGTCCTGTCTTTTGGAACATTCTGTGAGGAGGGGAATTTTCTCTGGTTCTGTCCTGTAATATGTTTTCTGAGGAGGGGAATGTTCTCTAGTCGTGTCCTGTCCTGTAGAACGTTCTGTAGCAGGGGAAGCTTCTCAGGATCTGTTGTGTGGGACGTTCTGTGAGGAGAGGAATTTTCTCTGGTCCTGTCCCGTGGAATGTTATGTGTAGAAGGAAATGTTCGCTATTCCTGTCCTGTCCTGTAGAATGTTCTGGGAGAGCAGAATGTTCTCAGGTTTTGTCCTGTGGAACGTTCTGTGAGGAGGGGAATGTCTCTACTCCTGTCCTGTCTTGTAGAATGTTCTGAGAGAAGGGCAAGATACTCACGTTCTTTTCTACGGAACGTTCTGGGAGAAGGGGAATGTTCTCTGGTTCTCTCTTGTGGAACGTTCTGTGAGGAGGTGAATGGTCTCTAGTCCTGTCCTGTGATGTACAACGTTCTGAGAGAAGGAGAATGTTCTCTGGTACTGTCCTGTGGAACGTTCTTTGAGGAGGGGAATGTTCTCTGGCTCTTTCCTATGATGCGGGGAGTGTTCTCCTGTCCTGTCCTATACTGTGAACGTTCTGTGAAGAGGGGAATGTTCTCAGGTTCTGTCCCATGGAACGTTCTGTGAGGAGCAAAATATTCTCTAGTCCTGACTTGAGGAATGTTCTGTAAGGAGGGGAATTTTCTCAGGTTCTGTCCTGTGGAATGTTCTGTGCAGAGAGGAATGTTCTCTACTCGTTTCCTGTCTGGTAAAACGTTCTGAGAGGAGGGGAATATTCTCTCGTGCTGTGTGTGGAACATTGTATGAGGAGGGAAAAGCTCTCCAGTCCTGTCCTGTCCTATGGAACGTTCTGTGAGAGACGAATGTTTTTTAGTCCTGGCCTGTCCTGTGGAACATCTGTGAGTAGTGGAATGTACTCTACTTCTGTCCTGTGGAATGGACTGAAAGGAGTTGAATGTCTTCTAGTCCTGTCATGTGGAACGTTCTGTGAGGAGGGGAATGTTCTCTAGTCCTGTCCTGTGGAATGTTCTGTGCAGAGGGGAATGATCTCTACTTCTGTCCTATGTAACATTAACATTCTGTGAGGAGTGGAATGTCCGCTGGTTCTGTATGTGGAACAGTCTTTGAGGAAGGGAATGTTCCCTATTCCTGTCTTGTCCTGTGGAATGCTCTTTGAGGAGGGAAAAGTTCTCTGGTTCTGTCCTGTAGAACGTTCTGTGAGGAGGGGAATGTTCTCTTGTCCTGTCCTGTCCTGTAGAACGTTTTGAGAGCAGGGGAATGTTCTCAGGTTCTCTCTGTGGAACATTCTGTGAGGAGGGGAATGTTCTTTGGTTCTGTCCTGTGGAATGTTCTGTGAGGAGGGTAATATTCTCTGTCCTGTACTGTAGAACGTTCTGAGAAGAGGGGAATGTTCTCAGGTTGTGTCTTGTTTGTTGAGCGTTCTGAGAGGAGGGCTATGGTCACATGTTCTCTCCAGTGGAACAATCTGTGAGGAGGGGAATGTCCTCTAGTCCTGTCCTGTCCTATCCTATACAACTTTATGAGAGGAGGGGAATGTTCTCAGCTTCTGTCCTGTGGAACATTAGGTGTGCAGGGGAATTTCCTCTAGACCTGTGTGTGGAATATTCCATGAAGAGGAGAGTGTTCTCTATTGCTTTCCTGTCCTGTGGAATGTTCTGTGTGGAGGGAAATGTTCTCTAATCCTGTCAGTTGAATGTTCTGTGAGGAGAGGAATAATCTCTGGGTCTGTACTCTGTAACATTCTGTGAGGAGGGTTATGCCCTCTAGTCTTGTGTGTGGAATATTCTATGAGAATGGGAATATCCTCTATACCTGTCCTGCCCTATGAAATGTTCTGTGAGGAGGGGAATATGCTCTAGTCCTGTCCTGTCCTCTAGAACATTCTGAGAGGAGGGGAATGTTCTCATGTTGTATCCTGTTTAACGTTCTGTCAGGAGGGGAATGATCTCTAGCCTTCTCCTGTGAACGTTCTGTGAGAAGGAGAATGTTCTCTAGTGCTGTCGTGTAGAATGTTCACTGAGGAGGGGAATGTTCTCTGGTTCTGTCCTGTGGAACGTTCTCTTAGGAGACGAATATTCCCTAGTGCCGTCCTGTCCTGTAGTTCATTTTGAGAGCAGAGGAATGTTCTCTGGTCCTGTCCTGTAGAAAGATCTGAGAGGAGGGGAATGTACTCTGGTTCTCTCCTGTGGAACGTTGTGTGAGGAGTTGAATGTTCTCTAGTCCTCTCCTGTCCTCTAGAACGTTCTGAGAGCAGGAGAATGTTCTCACGTTCTGTCGTGTGGAACGTTCTCTGAGGAGGGGAATGTTCTTTGGTTCTCTCTTATGGAATGCTCTGTGAGGAGGTGAATGTTCACTAGTTTGTTCTGTCCTGTAGATCGTTCTGAGAGGAGGGGAATGTTCTCATGTTGTATCCTGTTTAACGTTCTGTCAGGAGGGGAATGCTCTCTAGCCCTGTCCTGTGAACGTTCTGTGAGGAGGGGAAACTACTCAGGTTCTGTTCGGTGGAACGTTCTGTGAGGAGGGAAATGTTCTCTGCTTCTATCCTGTGGAACGTTTTGTGAGGAGCGGAATGTTCTCTACTCCTGTCCTGTCCTGTAGAACGTTGTGAGAGCAGGGGAACATATTCAGGTTCTGTCGTAAGGAACAATTTGTGAGGAGGGGTATGTTCTCCAGCACTGTCCTATAGAACATTCTGAGAGGAGGGGATTGTCCTTTACTTCTCTGCTGTGGAACGTTCTATAAGGAGGGGAATGTTCTCTACTCCTGTCCTGTCCTGTAGAACATTCTGAGTAGAGGGAAATGTTCTCAAGTTCTGTCCTGTGGAACGTTCTGTGAAGAGGGGAATGTTCTCAGGTTCTGTCCTGTTGAACATTATGTGAGGAGGGGAATATTTTCTAGTGCTGTCCTTGCAATGTTCTGTGAGGAGGGGAATATTCTCTGGTTCTGTCCTGTGGAACGTTCTCTGAGGAGGGGAATGTCTCTAGTCCTTTCCTGTCTTGTGGAACGTTCTGAGAGAAGGGTAAGGTACTCAGGTTTTTTCCTATGGAACGTCTGGGAGGAGTGGAATATTCTCTAGTCCTGTCCTGTAGAACGTTATGACAGGAGGCGAATGTTATCTGGTTCTGTTTTATGGAACGTTCTGTGAGGAAGGAAATGTTCTCTAGACCTGTCCTGTTCTGTAGAACGTTCCGAGAGGATTGGAATTTTCTCAGGTTCTGTGCTGTGGAACGTTCTGTGAGGAGGGGAATGTTCTCTAGTATAGTTCTTTCCTCTCCTGTAGAACGTTCTGAGAGGAAGGGAATGTTTTCTGGTCCTTTCCTGTCCTGTAGAACTTTCTTAGAGGAGGGGAATGTCCTCTCGTGCTGTGTGTGGAAAATTGTATGAGGAGGGGAATGTTCCCTCGCCCTGTACTTTCCTATGGAAAGTTCTGTGAGAGACGATTCTCTAGTCCTATCCTGTCCTGTGGAACGTTCTGAGAGCAGGGGAATGTTCTCAGGGTCTGTCGTGTGGAACATTGTGTTAGGAGGGGAATGTTCTCTAGTTCTCTCCTGTAGAAGTTTATGAGACGAGGGGAATGTTCTCACGTTCTTTCTTGTGGAACGTGCTGTGAGGAGGGTAATGTTCTCTAGTTCTGTCCTGTCCTGTAGAACGTTCTGTGAAGAGGGGAATGTTCTCGGGTTTTGTCCTGTGGAAAGTTCTATGAAGAGGGGAATGATTTCTAGTTCTGTCCTGTGTAACATTCTGTGAGGAGGGGAATGTCCTCTAGTCCTGTGTGTGGAACATTCTATGGGGAAGGGAATGTTCTCTATTCCTGTCCTGTCCTGTGGAATGCTCTGTGAGGAGGGGAATATTCTCTGGTTCTGTCCTATGGAAGGTTCTGTGAGGAGGGGAATGTTCTCTAGTCATGTCCTGTCCTGTAGAATGTTTTGAGAGCATGGGAACGTTCTCAATTCCTTTCCTGTGAATGTTCTGTGAGGAATGGAATATTCTCAGTTTCTGTACTTTGGAACTTTCTTAGAGGAGCTGAACGTTCTCAGGTTTTGTCCTCTCAAACGTTTTGTGAGGAACGGAATGTTCTCTAATCCTGTCCTGTCCTTTCCTGTAGAACATTCTTTGAGGAGGGGAATGATCTCTAGTTCTGTCCTGTCCTGTAGAATGTTCTTTGAGTGGGGGAATGTTCTCGGGTTTTGTCCTGTGGAACGTTTTGTGAGAAGCAGAATGTTCTCTAGTCCTGTCCTGTGGAACGTTCTGTGAGGATGTTGATGTTTGGTAGGCCTTTCCTGTCCTGTAGAACGTTCTGAGAGGAGTGGACTGTTCTCAGGTTCTGTCCTGTGGAACGTTGTTTGAGGAGGGGAAAGTACTCAGGTTCTGTCCGGTGGAACGTTCTGCAAGGAGGGAATGTTCTCTAGTTCTGTCCTGTGGAAAGTGCTGTGAGGAGGAGAATATTCTCTAGTCCTGTACTGTCCTGTAGAACATTCTGAGAGGAAGGGAATGTTCTCAGGTTCCATCCTTTGGAACGTTTTGTGAGAAGGAGAATGTTCTCTAGTGCTGTCGTGTGGAATGTTGTCTGAGGAGGGGAATGTTCTCTGGTTCTGTCCTGTGGAACATTCTGTTAGGAGGCGAATGTTCTCTAGTGCTGTCCTGTCCTGTATTACGTTTTGAGAGGAGACGAATGTTCTCTGGTTCTGTCGTGAGGAAAGTTCTGTGAGGAGGTGATTGATTTTTCTCTAGTCCTATCCTCTAGAATGTTCTGAGAGGAGGGGAGTTTTCTCTGGTTCTCTCCTGTGGATTGTTATGTGAGGAGGGGAATGTTCTCTAGTCCTGTTCTGTCCTCTAGAACGTTCTGAGAGAATGGGAATATTCTCAGGTTGTGTCGTGTGGAACATTCTTTTAGGAGGGGAATGTTCTCTAGTCCTCTACTGTAGAACCTTCTGAGAGGAGGGGAAGGTTCTCTGGTCCTGTCCTTTCGAACGTTCTGTGAGGAGGGGAATTTTCTCTGGTTCTGTCCTATGGAACGTTCTGTGAGGAGGGGAAGTTTCTCTGGTTCTGTCCTGTAATCTGTTTTCTGAGGAGGGGGATGTTCTCTAGTCCTCTACTGTAGAACCTTCTGAGAGGAGGGGAAGGGTCTCTGGTCCTGTCCTTTCGAACGTTCTGTGAGGAGGGGAAGTTTCTCTGGTTCTGTCCTGTAATCTGTTTTCTGAGGAGGGGGATGTTCTCTAGTCCTCTACTGTAGAACCTTCTGAGAGGAGGGGAAGGGTCTCTGGTCCTGTCCTTTCGAACGTTCTGTGAGGAGGGGAAGTTTCTCTGGTTCTGTCCTGTAATCTGTTTTCTGAGGAGGGGGATGTTCTCTAGTCCTCTACTGTAGAACCTTCTGAGAGGAGGGGAAGGGTCTCTGGTCCTGTCCTTTCGAACGTTCTGTGAGGAGGGGAAGTTTCTCTGGTTCTGTCCTGTAATCTGTTTTCTGAGGAGGGGGATGTTCTCTAGTCCTCTACTGTAGAACCTTCTGAGAGGAGGGGAAGGGTCTCTGGTCCTGTCCTTTCGAACGTTCTGTGAGGAGGGGAAGTTTCTCTGGTTCTGTCCTGTAATCTGTTTTCTGAGGAGGGGGATGTTCTCTAGTCCTCTACTGTAGAACCTTCTGAGAGGAGGGGAAGGGTCTCTGGTCCTGTCCTTTCGAACGTTCTGTGAGGAGGGGAAGTTTCTCTGGTTCTGTCCTGTAATCTGTTTTCTGAGGAGGGGGATGTTCTCTAGTCCTCTACTGTAGAACCTTCTGAGAGGAGGGGAAGGGTCTCTGGTCCTGTCCTTTCGAACGTTCTGTGAGGAGGGGAAGTTTCTCTGGTTCTGTCCTGTAATCTGTTTTCTGAGGAGGGGGATGTTCTCTAGTCCTCTACTGTAGAACCTTCTGAGAGGAGGGGAAGGGTCTCTGGTCCTGTCCTTTCGAACGTTCTGTGAGGAGGGGAAGTTTCTCTGGTTCTGTCCTGTAATCTGTTTTCTGAGGAGGGGGATGTTCTCTAGTCCTCTACTGTAGAACCTTCTGAGAGGAGGGGAAGGGTCTCTGGTCCTGTCCTTTCGAACGTTCTGTGAGGACAGGAATTTTCTCTGGTTCTGGCCTGTAATATGTTTTCTGAGGAGGGGAATGTTCTCTAGTCGTGTCTTGTCCTGTAGAACGTTCTGTAACAGGGGAAGCTTCTCAGGATCTGTCGTGTGGAACGTTCTGTGAGGACAGGAATTTTCTCTGGTCTCGTGCCGTGGAATGTTATGTGTGGAGGGGAATGTTATCTCGTTCTGTCTTGTAGGATGTTCTGTGAGGACGGGAATGTTCTCTAGTTCTGTCCTGTGGAACATTCTGTGAGGACGGGAATGTTCTCTAGTTCTGTCCTGTGGAACATTCTGTGAGGACGGGAATGTTCTCTAGTTCTGTCCTGTGGAACATTCTGTGAGGACGGGAATGTTCTCTAGTTCTGTCCTGTGGAACATTCTGTGAGGACGGGAATGTTCTCTAGTTCTGTCCTGTGGAACATTCTGTGAGGACGGGAATGTTCTCTAGTTCTGTCCTGTGGAACATTCTGTGAGGACGGGAATGTTCTCTAGTTCTGTCCTGTGGAACATTCTGTGAGGACGGGAATGTTCTCTAGTTCTGTCCTGTGGAACATTCTGTGAGGACGGGAATGTTCTCTAGTTCTGTCCTGTGGAACATTCTGTGAGGACGGGAATGTTCTCTAGTTCTGTCCTGTGGAACATTCTGTGAGGACGGGAATGTTCTCTAGTTCTGTCCTGTGGAACATTCTGTGAGGACGGGAATGTTCTCTAGTTCTGTCCTGTGGAACATTCTGTGAGGACGGGAATGTTCTCTAGTTCTGTCCTGTGGAACATTCTGTGAGGACGGGAATGTTCTCTAGTTCTGTCCTGTGGAACATTCTGTGAGGACGGGAATGTTCTCTAGTTCTGTCCTGTGGAACATTCTGTGAGGACGGGAATGTTCTCTAGTTCTGTCCTGTGGAACATTCTGTGAGGACGGGAATGTTCTCTAGTTCTGTCCTGTGGAACATTCTGTGAGGACGGGAATGTTCTCTAGTTCTGTCCTGTGGAACATTCTGTGAGGACGGGAATGTTCTCTAGTTCTGTCCTGTGGAACATTCTGTGAGGACGGGAATGTTCTCTAGTTCTGTCCTGTGGAACATTCTGTGAGGACGGGAATGTTCTCTAGTTCTGTCCTGTGGAACATTCTGTGAGGACGGGAATGTTCTCTAGTTCTGTCCTGTGGAACATTCTGTGAGGACGGGAATGTTCTCTAGTTCTGTCCTGTGGAACATTCTGTGAGGACGGGAATGTTCTCTAGTTCTGTCCTGTGGAATGTTATGAGAGGAAGGGAATGTTCTCTGGTTCTGTCCTGTAATATGTTTTCTGAGGAGGGGAATGTCTCTACTCCTGTCCTGTCTTGTAGAACGTTCTGAGAGAAGGGCAAGGTACTCCAAGTTCTTTTCTACGGAACGTTCTGGGAGGAGGGGAATGTTCTCTAGTCCTGTCCTGTAGAACATTCTGAGTGGAGGGGAATGTTATCTCGTTCTGTCTTGTAGGATGTTCTGTGAGGACGGGAATGTTCTCTAGACTTGCCCTGTTCTGTAGAACGTTCTACGAGTATTGGAATTTCCTCATATTCTGTCCTGAGGAACGATCTTGAGGAGGGGAATGTTCTCCAGGATAGTCCTGTGCTAACCTGTAAAACGTTCTGAGAAGAGGGGAATGTTCTCAGCTTCTGTCCGGTGGAACGTTCTCCGAGCAGGGGCGTGTCCTCTAGTCCGGTCCTGTCCTGTCTTATAGAAGTTTCTGAGAGGAGGAGAATATTCTCATGTTCCGTGCTTTGAAACATTCTGTGAGGAGGGAAATGTCCTCTAGTCCTGTCCTATGAACGTTCTGTGAGGATGGGAATTTTCGCTCGCCCTGTCCTGTCCTATAGAACGTTGTGAGAGGAGGGGAATGTTCTCAGGTTCTGTCCTGTGGAACTTTCTGTGAGGAGGGGAATGTTCTCCAGTCCTGTCCTATGAACGGTCTGTGAGGAGGGGAATGTTCTAAGGTTCTGTCCTGTGAAACATTCTGGGAGGAGGTGAATGTCCTCAGGTTATATATTGTCGAATGTCCTTTCCTGTAGAATATTCTGTGAAGAGGGGAATGTTCCCTAGTCCTGTCCTAAGGAGTGCTCTGTGATGAGGGGAATATTCTCTGGTTCCGTTCTGTGTAACATTCTATGAGGAGGGGAATGTCTTCTTGTCCTTCGTGTGGAATATTCTAGGAGGAGGGGAATGTTCCCTATTGCTGTCCTGTCCTGTGGAACGTTGTGAGGAGGGGAATGTTCTATGGTTCTGCCCTGTGATAAGTTCTCTGAAGGGGGGAATGTTCTCTAGTCCTCTCCTGTCCTGTAGAACGTTCTGAGAGAAGGGGAATATTCTCACGTTCTGTCGTGTGGAACATTCTGTGAGGAGGGGAATGTTGTCTACTCCTGTAGAATGTTCTGAGGGGATGGGACTCTTCTCTGGTTATGTCCTGTGGAACGTTCTGTGAGGAGGGGAGTGTTCTCTGGGTCTATCCTGTGGAATGTTCTGTGAGGAGGGGAATGTTCTCTGGTACTGTCCTCTGAAACATTCTTTGAGGAGGGGAATGTTCTCTGGTTCTCTCCTGTGGTACGTTCTGGGAGGAGGAGAATGGTCTCTAGTCCTGTCCTGTCCTGTACAACGTTCTGAGAGAAGGAAAATGTTCTCTGGTACTGTCCTGTGGAAAGTTCTTTGAGGAGGGGAATGTTCTCTGGTTCTTTCCTGTGATGAGGGGAGTGTTCTCCAGTCCTGTCCTATCCTGTGGAATGTTCTTTGAGGAGGGGAATGTTATCCAGTCCTGTCCTGTTCTGTACAACATTCTGAGATGAGGGGAATGTTCTCTGGTTCTGTCCTGTGGAAGCTTTGGGAGGAGGGAATGTTGTCTTGTCCTGTCCTGGGGAACATTCTGTGAGGAGGGGAATGTTCTCTGGTTCTGTCCTGTGGAAGCTTTGGGAGGAGGGAATGTTGTCTTGTCCTGTCCTGGGGAACATTCTGTGAGGAGGGGAATGTTATCCAGTCCTGTCCTGTTCTGTACAACATTCTGAGATGAGGGGAATGCACTCTGGTTCTGTCCTGTGGAAGCTTTGGGAGGAGGGAATGTTGTCTTGTCCTGTCCTGGGGAACATTCTGTGAGGAGGGGAATGTTATCCAGTCCTGTCCTGTTCTGTACAACATTCTGAGATGAGGGGAATGCACTCTGGTTCTGTCCTGTGGAAGCTTTGGGAGGAGGGAATGTTGTCTTGTCCTGTCCTGGGGAACATTCTGTGAGGAGGGGAATGTTATCCAGTCCTGTCCTGTTCTGTACAACATTCTGAGATGAGGGGAATGCACTCTGGTTCTGTCCTGTGGAAGCTTTGGGAGGAGGGAATGTTGTCTTGTCCTGTCCTGGGGAACATTCTGTGAGGAGGGGAATGTTCTCTATCCTCTCCTCTCCTATGGAACGTTCCTGAGAAATGAATTTCTCTAGTCCTGTCCTGTCCTGTGGAACATCTGTGAGTAGGGGAATATTCTCTAGTGGTGTCCTGTGGAGCAGACTTTAAGGAGGGGAATGTCCTCTAGTCCTGTCCTTTGGAACGTTGTGAGGTGGGGAATGTCTTCTACTCCTGTCCTGTGAACGTTCTGTGAGGAGGGGAATATTCTCTAGTCCTGTCCTGTCCTGTACAACGTTTGGAGAGGAGGGGAATGTTCTCAGGTTCTGTCCTGTGGAACGTTCTGAGAGAAGGGGAATGTCCTCTGGTTCTGTCCTCTGGAATGTTCTGTGAGGAGGGGAATGTTCTCACGTTCTGTCCTGTGGAAGCTTTGTGAGGAGGGAATGTTGTCTTGTCCTGTCCTGTGGAACATTCTGTGAGGAGGGGAATGTTCTCTAGTATAGTCCTGTGCTACGTTGTACAACATTCTGAGAAGAGGGGAATGTTCTCAGCTTCTGTCCTGTGGAATGTTCTGAGAGGAAGGGAATGTTCTCAGGTTCTGTCCAGTGGAACGTTCCGTGAGCAGGGGAATGTCCTCTAGTCCGGGCCTGTCCTGTCCTATAGAACGCTCTGTGAGGAAGGGAGTGTTCTCTGGTTCAATCCTGTGGAATGTTTTGTGAGGAGGGGAGTGTTCTCTAGTGCTGTTGTGTGGAATATTCTGTGAGGAGGGGAATGTTCTCTGGTTCAATCCTGTGGAATGCTTTGTGAGGAGGGGAGTGTTCTCTAGTGCTGTTGTGTGGAATATTCTGTGAGGAGGGGAATGTCCTCTGGTTCTGTCCCATGGAACGTTCTGTGAGGAGGCGAATGTTCTCTAGTCCTGACCTGTCCTGTATTACGTTTTGAGAGCAGAGGGATGTTCTCAAGTTCTGTCCTAAGGAACGTTTTGTCAGGAGATGAATGTTCTCTAGTCCTGTCCTGTAGAAAGTTCTGCGAGGAGGGGAATCTTCTCTGGTTCTCTCCTGTGGAACATTGTATGAGGAGGGGAATGTTCTCTACTCCTGTCCTATCCTGCCCTTTAGAACATTCTGAGAGGAGGGGAATGTTGTCTGTTTCTTTCCTGTGGAATGTTATGTGAGCAGGGGAATGTTCTCTAGACCTGTCCTGTAGAACGTTCTGAGAGGAAGGGAATGTTCTCTGGTTTTGTCCTGTAGAATGTTCTCTGAGGAGGGGAATGTTTTCTGGTTCTGCCCTGTGGTAAGTTCTCTGAGGGGGGGGAATGTCTCTAGTCCTGCCTTTTCCTGTAGAACGTTCTGAGAGCAGGGGAATGTTCTCAGGTTCTGTTGTGTGGAAGATTCTGTTAGAATGCGAATGTTCTCCAGTCCTCTCCTGTCATGTAGAACATTCTCAGGTGAGGGGATTTTTCTATGGTACTGTCCTCTGGAAGGTTCTTGTGGAGGGGAATGTTCTCTGGTTCTCTCATGTGGAATGTTCTATAAGGAGGGGAATGTTCTCTTGTTCTGTCCTGTGGAACGTTCTGTGAGGAGGGGAATGTTCTCTTGTCCTGTCTTGTACAACGTTCTGAGAGAAGGAGAATGTTCTCTGGTACTGTCCTGTGAAACATTCTTTGAGGATGGGAATGTTCTCTGGTTCTTTCCTGTGAGGAGGGGATTGTTCTCCAGTCCTGTCCTATCCTGCGGAATGTTCCTTGAGGAGAGGAATATTCTCAAGTCCTGTCCTGTTCTATAGAACATTCTGAGATGAGGGGAATGTTCTCTGGTTCTGTCCTGTGGAGCATTCTGTGAGGAGGGGAATGTTCTCTAGTCCTGTGTGTGGGATATTTTATGAGGAGGGGAATATTCTCTATTCCTGTCCTGTCCTGTAGAATGTTCTCTGGGGAGGGGAATGTTCTCTAGACCTTTCCTGTCCTGTAGATCGTTTTGAGAGGAGGGAAATATCCTCTAGTGCTCTGCGTGGAACATTCTTTGAGGAGGGGAGTGTTCCCTAGTTCTGTCCTCTCCTATGGAATGTTCTTGAGAGAGGAATTTCTCTAGTCCTGTCCTGTCCTGTGGAACATCTGTGAGGAGGGGAATGTTCTCAGGTTCCGTCCTGTGGAACGTTCTGTTAGGAGGGGAATGTTCTCTACTCCTGTCCTGTAGAACGTTTGGAGAGGAGGGGAATGTTCTCAGTCTCTGTCCTGTGGAACGTTCTGAGAGGAGGGTAATGTTCTCAAGTTCTGTCCTCTGGAATGTTCTGTGAGGAGGGGAATGTTCTCTGTTTGTGTCCTGTGGAACGTTCTGTGAGGAGCGGAATGTTCTCTAGTCCTGTCCTGTCCTGTAAAATATTTTGAGATGGGGGGAATGTTCTCAGGTTCTGTTCTGTGGAACCTTCTGTGAGGAGGGGAATGTTCTCAGGTGCTTTCCTGTGGAACGTTCTGTGAGGAGGCGAATGTTCTCCAGTCCTGTCCTGTGGAACGTTCTGTGAAGAGGGGATGTGCTCTGGTTCTGTCCTGTGGAATGTTCTCTGATGATGGGAATATTTTCAGGTTCTGTCCTGTGGAACGTTCTGTGAGGAGGGGAATGTTCTCTAGTATAGTCCTGTGCTACATGTACAACGTTCTGAGAAGAGGCGAATGTTCTCAGCTTCTGTTCTGTGGAACGTTCTGAGAGGAGGGGAATGTTCTCAGGTTCTGTCCGGTGGAACATTCTGTGAGCAGGGGAATGTCCTCTAGTCCACCCTGTGTTGTCCAGTAGAACTTTCTTAGAGGAGGAGAATGTTCTCAGGTTTCGTCCCATGGAACGTTCTGTGAGGAGGGGAATGTCCTCTAGTTCTGTCCTGTGAATGTTCTGTGAGGAGGGGAAGGTTCTCTGGTTTTGTCCTGTGGAACGTTCTGTGATGAGGGGAATGTTCTCTAGTCCTGTCCTGTAGAATGTTCTGAGAGGTGGGGAATGTTCTCTGGTTCTGTCCTGTGGAACGTACTGTCAGGAGCGTAATGTTCTCTAGTCCTACCCTATCCTTTGGAATGTTCTTTGAAGAGGAAAATGTTCTCTAGTCCTGTCCAGTCCTGTAGAACCTCCTGAGACGAGGAGAATGTTCTCTGATTCTGTCCTGTGGAATGTTCTGTGAAGGGCGGGAATGTTCTGTAGTTCTGTCCTGTGAATATTCTGTGAGGAGGGGAATGTTCTCTGGTTCTGTCCTGTGCAGTATTCTGTGAGGAGGGGAATGTTCTCTAGTCCTGTGTGTGGAACATTCTATGAGGAGGGGAATGTTCTCTATTCCTGTCCTGTCCTGTAGAAAGTTCTGACTGGAGGGGAATGTTCTCTAGTCCTTTCCTGTCCTGTAGAAAGTTCTGACTTGAGTGAATATCCTCTAGTGCTCCTTGTGGAACATTCTATGAGGAGGAGAGTGTTCCCTAGTCCTATCCTCTCCTATGGAATGTTCTTTGAGAGACGAATGTTCTCTAGTCCTGTCCTGTCCTGTGGACCATCTGTGAGTAGGGGAATGTTCTCTAGTCCTGTCCTGTGGAATATACTGTAAGGAGGCGATGTCCTCTAGTCCTGTGCTGTGGAATGTTCTGTGAGGAGGGGAATGATCTCGGGTTTTGTCCTGTGGAAAGTTCTGTGAAGAGGGGAATGTTCTCTAGTCCAGTCCTATGGAATGTTCTCTGAGGAGGGGAATGTCCTCTAGACCTGTGTGTGGAACATTCTGTTTGGAGAGGAATGTTCTCTACTCTGTCCTGTGGAACTTTCTGTGAGGAGGGGAATGTTCTCTAGTTCTGTCCTGTGGAATATTCTGTGATGGGGGGAATGCTCTCTAGTCCTGTCCTGTCCTGTGGAACGTTCTGTGAGGAGGGGAATATTCTCTAGTAGTGTCCTGTCCTCTGGAATGTTCTTTGAGGAGGGAATGTTCTCAGGTCTTGTCCTGTGGAATGTTCTGTGAGGGCAGGAATGTTCTCTAGTTCTCTGCTTTCCAGTAAGGTAGCTGGAAGCCACATGTAGGCTATTGAGCAGTTGAAATATGGATAGTAAAACTGAGGAACTGATTTTTTTAATTTAATGATTTTAACCTCATGAGGCTACTCACTACCATATTAGTCTGCAGAATTCTATATTATGAAGAAATCCTACATGTTAGTGAGAAAAAAAAGCCTATAGTCAGTGGGGAAGAAAAGCAAAAGTCTTAACAGGAAACACTTCACAAAAGAAACTCAAATGGCCAAGAACAAATTCAAAATTACCCATCCTTGTGTTACTCAGGGAAATGCAAATTTGAAACATTCGATTCCAGCATGGCCACATCAGACTAAGAACTTTGTAAAAGCCTGTCAGTGCTAAGTTTGGTGTGTTGGGACCCTTGTAACACAGGCGGGAATGGAGGTGCCTTATGTCTTTGAGACACAGTCTGGAATTACAGAAGGAAGCTGAAGAAAGGCAGACTCTGTCATCCCAGCCGTCCCACCGGCTGTCTGGGATGCATGCTTACACCGCTCAGGAAGAGACACAATAAAGTCCAGGGCAACAGTGTCCACCACTTCCCAAAGCTGGAAACAAACTAACTGCCCATGAGGTGAAAGGATATATGCATTAGTGAGTAGTCACATGGTGATAAAATACAACAAGAAAAACGGACAGGGCAGAGCTATAAGCAACAACATGTTTGTATCTCACAGTGTTGAGTGAAGAGGAAGAAAGACAAATTACTTCCACAGAATGCTTCCATTTACACAGAGTTCAAGTCCCACAAAACTAACTGTGTATTTTGTAGTATGTGTTCAAAGACAACTGAACTGGGCTTCCTTGGTGGCGCAGTGGTTAAGAATCCGCCTGCCAATGCAGGGGACAAGGGTTCGAGCCCCGGTCCGGGAGGATCCCTCATGCCGCAGAGCAACTAAGCCCCTGTGCCACAACTACTGAGCCTGCGCTCTAGAGCCCGCGAGTCACAACTACTGGGCCCGCACGCCTAGAGCCCGTGCTCCACAACAAGAGAAGCCACCGCAATGAGAAGCCCACGCACCTCAACAAAGAGCAGCCCCCGCTCTCTGCAACTAGAGAAAGCCCGCGCGCAGCAATGAAGACCCAACACAGCCAAAAATAACTAAACTTATATATTAAAAAGAAAGACAACCAAACTGTAAGGGGGCCAGGGTCCTGATCAGGAGGGGCTGCTAGCATGCCAGGGATGACTTAGGTCATGGTGTCCCCAGTGGACACTTGAGAACTATCCATATGTGGTGCAGGGAAGTTTTATTTCATTATGTTTAAAATGTTTCCAAAAGAGTAAAAAGTTGAGGAGGGAGTGGCAGGTGGAGCTGGTGCAAGCGGCTCCTTAAAGGGGGCAGAGACTGAGCCATGTGGAAGCGGAAAGAATGGTTTTGTTTGCCTGCTTGTTTGTTTTTGTTGGTTTTAATGAAAATTCCTAAAGCAGGGGCTTTCAAACTTTTAGACCTCAACCTACAGGAAAAAATATATTTTATACTGTGACCTAGTGCACATATATACAGAGTTTCATTGAACCTAAGGCTCCGTTGATTATAAGAGGTATTTTTTTAAGCTGTCATCAAATGATGAACAATGCTTTCTTATTGCTTATAAGTTTTGTTTTATTTCATGGGATTTTATTCTTTTTTTTTTTTTTTTAAATGAGGTTTTTAAAAACTTTATTTATTTATTTATTTATTTTTGGCTGTGCTGGGTTTTTCTTCCTGCACACGGGCTTTCTCTAATTGCGGTGAGCGGGGGCTACTCTTCGTTGCGGTGTGTGGGCTTCTTATTGCAGTGGCTTTTCTCGTGGTGGAGCATGGGCTGTAGGCACGTGGGCTCAGTAGTTGTGGCACACGGGCTCAGTAGCTGTGGCGCATGGGCTTATCTGCTCCACAGCATGTGGGATCTTCCCGGACCAGGGCTCAAACCCATGTCCCCTGCATTGGCAGGTGGATTCTTAACCACTGTGCCACCAGGGAAGTCCTCATTTTATGTTTATTTAAAGCACTTTCAGACTTACATAGTCTTATAAGTGAAATACATTAGTATGGGTGTTCCTAAAACTTCCTCACCCAGAGTCCAACTTTTTGAGTCTGTCCTCAGTATCTAAGTTTTCCCCTCTGTGCCCTCAAATACACCATGGTTGGAGCATCTTAGGAGAAGGCAGCCTGTTGTCCCCAGGATTTCATTCCAGGCCATTGACACCCATCCTGCAAGGCTTGATGTCAGCACCTTCGTTATCCTGGCATCAACAGAAGCTTTCAGAAAACAACCAGCCTTCTTATTCCTTCCTAAATCGTCCTTAAATATTTTGCTGACAGAAATGAGTGGCTGCAGTGATGTGGGCTTGGCAACCGGACTAACCACCCACTCTATGTGTCAAAACCATCACCTGGCCAAGGGTAGGTAAGGTGCCATCCAGTTGTGAGGCCCATTCTCTCCTGAGTCCAGAAATGTTCAAAAATGTATCTTGGACTCCACAGAGTACAACACATAGAAAACCATTTCCATGTGTGATGTACTGTGAGATACAACATTTAATACTGGTCACAACCCACACATTAAGTTCATGGCCCACGAGGGACATCCCTGGCGGGCCAGTGGTTGGGACTCCGAGCTTCCACTGCAGGTGACACTGGTTGGATCCCTGGTCGGGGAACTAAAATCCCGCCTGCTGTGCAGCATAGCCAAAAAAAAAAAAGAAAAGAAAAGTTCATGACCCACAAGCCAGGCCATCACAGGCAGATGGGAGGGTGCTGCCCTGGACTCCCCAAAATCTGGCAAGAGGAGCCCAGGGTAGGGAAGGGCGGGCAGGAGAGGAGAAGGTGGGAGGGCTGGGGTCGGGGCGCACAGGCGGGACAAGGAAAGGAAGGGGAGAGGGAGGGGCGTTGTAAATAAAAGAATGAGCTTCTGAACCCACATATGTTGGATCACTGGGATTATTTCTGCATTAGGTTTTGTTCACATCACTCAGCTTTGATGACAGATACACTGCCCGGAGCAAGCAGCTTAGCCTCTCTGAACTTGAGATTGTTTCTCAAAACACAAAGGAAAACAACAAACAAAAAAAACCTAGAGAGTTGCCGTAACGCTGGCGGTCTTGTCTGGGTACAGTCCCAGTGATGGTGGCGCCTTCAGCCTGGACTTGAGCCTCCCAAAGCCCCATCACACTGCTTTCCTCTGGTTTCCAGGAGAAGGGGCAGGATGCACAGTCTACCCCCCTGCGGCAGTGCAGACCGAAATTCAGATGCTTTGAAATGCACGTACCTGTAAGAAGGAAATCTGGGCTTTAGGGGGGTTGTAGGGAGAAGGGTATTTAATCAGCCTGATTGGTTTGAGCTGGTGCAGGGCTGGGGCCCGGGGTCTCCTTGCAGAAGGAACGCTGAGGCCTGAAAAGACAAGTGTGCGCTGAACACGGGGCCAACACTGTGCTATGGCCCTGGGGCTGTCACTTGGCTTCTCTGAGCCTGTTGACTCATCTCTGCGGAAAAAAGGAACTGAAGTAGCAGTGAAGACACAAATTTTAACAGTCAAAGGATGCCATAATATGTTCTCAGAAATATTGAGTGAAAAATCTAGCATATCTCTTACCAACGTATGAAAATGCCAACAGGAGTGCCTAGAGAAATCAAAGTTCAACTCAGAAGGTAACATGAGATGATGAAAACTGTGGTGTGCTACTCTGAATATACAAAACACCATCAGGTTGTACACTTTAAAGGGGTGAATTAAATCTCAATAAAGCTGTTACCCAAAAAATTCAGAAGGAAGATCCTGCCTCCAGATGATGTAAGTGCCCTGTAGTCCGCACACAGAGGTTTCCTGAAGTAGGAGAGGATGCCTCACGGCAAGGTCCGGGGAGACAGCAGGCAGGCCCTTGACTTTGAGAAGATTTCAGCTCCACTTCCTGCAGGACACCAAGGGCTGACCTCTCCGCTGGAAATATTAACTCAAGGC
Organism: Neophocaena asiaeorientalis asiaeorientalis; assembly: GCF_003031525.2. Lineage (NCBI taxonomy): Eukaryota > Metazoa > Chordata > Mammalia > Artiodactyla > Phocoenidae > Neophocaena > Neophocaena asiaeorientalis. The sequence continues at coordinate 770,506 of NW_020175321.1, read as the reverse complement.
CTCGAGTTTTGTGTGGTGAATCATTCTAGTTTCTTCTGTTTGTTTTTTTTTTAGTCTTTTGGTCACACCGCGCAGCATGTGGGACCTTAGTTCCCTGACCAGAGATCGAACCTGCGCCCCCTGCAGTGGAAGCACAGAGTCTTAACCACTGGACCACCGGGGAACTCCCTCTTCTGCTATTTTTTTAAAATGGGATTTATGCTTCCTAACAGTGTCTCTCAATTTTTTTTTAAATGCATTTCTTGTTTAAGCCAACATTCCTGGGTTTACCAATGTTTCTAAGTTTCCCTCTATTTATAGATAAAGTTCAAACTTGACTTAACCCGCAAGTTGATCTGATGGCTCATTGAGTTTGTTGGTAAAATCCTTTGGCCTCTCAGAATGAAACCACAGGTATGTCCAACAAGGGACCAGAAGTGAAGAAGAATAAAATACAGCTCCTTCTACTGGAGTGAAGAAGAATAAAAGACAGCAATCCGGGTGCCATCAAGCTATACTTCAAGGCCCAGGAAGGCACCACAGGGAGCCCTTGGATTAACCTCCTTCACAACTGTCATCTTTGTTAAGGGCTAGTTATAAAAAACTGAGAAGTCAAAAGCCTACCTCTTAAAGGACAGAAAGTGAATGTCTCCTTAATTAGAAATACTTCTCTTTAACTTTAAACATTTTAATCCTCAAATAAGAGTGAGATCCCGGGACTTCCCTGGTGGTGCAGTGGTTAAGAATCCGCCTGCCAATGCAGGGGACATGGGTTCGAGCCCTGGACCGGGAAGATCCCACATGCTGCAGAGCAACTAAGCCCGTGTGCCACAACTACTGAGCCTGTGTGCCACAATTACTGAAGCCCATGTGCCTACAGCCTGTGCTCCACAGCAAGAGAAGCCACCACAATGAGAAGCCCACGCACTGCAGCGAAGAGTAGCCCCCATTCACCACAACTAGAGAAAGCCTGTGCACAGCAAAGAAGACTCAATGCAGCCGTAAATAAATAAATAAATTTATAAAGTTTTTTTAAAAATTAAAAAGAAAAAAAGAGCGAGATCCCTAGATTCCACTGCTATTGAGAATCCGTCACCCCCAAAATTTAGCCCCCTCTTTGAAGAGCCCTCTTCATTTCTCATCTTCCTGGTGCTTTTCTCAGCCAGTTCCCACATCGTTTTTGAGCCTCCTGCCTCTTCTCTCCTTGCTAAGAGTTCAAGCCGTGATGGAGCTTAGCATCGGTGACTCTATGATGGGTGGGATCCGCCCGTCTGAACATAGAGCACTGGGGCGCAGGCTCCCGAGGCAGCTCTTCTACCAGGGAGGATAGCACTCCCACAGCTTCCCTCCCGCAGCCGGGGAGCTCGAGGTGGCCTTCTGTTGTGTCAGAGTCCATCCAAGCCGCGGTCCAAAGCAGCGCCTTTCTGAGGAGCCCTGAGATGCCCTGGCAGCCGCAGCGCATCCCTGCCCGGCCTTACCCTGCTCTGCTGTGCTCCGAGCTACAGTGGGATGAGCTGGAAGCCGGCCAGTGGCTTCGGACTGAAAGATATTAAGGAAGCTCTGCTATTACACAACAGTGACCAGGACAATGCTTTGGAAGACCTCACGGCTCGGGCGGGAGCCAGATGAGACCAGGCCCTGCCACGGAACCACCCCCGCAGGAGGCCCTGAGGAGAACACCTGTGGGCAAGAAGGGGCACACTTCCAGATTTTCTTTCAGGGGAGGAAGGTCAGGTGTAGAGACTGTGCTTGCCAAGTCTCTGTGAGCCTAGGTCCTGAGCTGGGGAGAAAGTGGGGAAGATTTGGGCATGCAAATGCCCCTAGAACTGTCCTGGCTCCTTCCATAGTAAAAGTATCTGTATTCTGAGAAGTGTCCTTCCCACCTTGGCCATCCAGAGAGACTTCTCTGGTCTTTCCGGGGTCTGTATGGCCTCAGCGGAAACCTGGCCCAGCTGCCAAAAGGAGCTGCGGAGGAGGAGGTGGGAGGGCCTGACTCAGTGCCACTCTGGGGCTCGATGTTTCCCGCCTCTGTAAGGGTGCACTCACCTCTAATCCAAGTTGAGTGCGATCGAAAGGTTCTTCCGGGGTTTTGTTTTTTCCCCTTTTAACAACATCACTTAGCGTTACACTGGTTCTGTGGTGTCTCTGAGGTGCAAAGAATGCCCTTTTCCTCTTGGGGCCCTGACTTTGCCTTTTCTGCAGGGCAGTTACCATACTTCCCTGCCCCAGCCTGTTTCTTTTGGCCTGGTTTGGACCATAGTCTTCTACTACCCGAGACTTTAGAGCCCCCTGCTCTAGAAAACAGTTGTCAGCTTAAGAAATCATTGGCCCCTTCCCAGCACATCAAGTGGGGAAGAAAGAGGCTTTGATTTAGTCACCCAGCACTAACAACAGGAACAAAAAAACAGTTCAAAAACAGCTTCTCTGTTTTTGGACTTATTCTCCCAGGGCCTTGTGTTCTGATAACATAGTTCTTAGAGCCAGTGGTTAGCACGTTCCTTTTTGAAGGTCCTGGAGAGCTTCCCTCACTCCCCCCATCCTTTCACCTTCTTGGTGAGATAAGAGGGGTGAACCCCTTGAGGAACTGGAAGGCGGTTCTTCTCTGCGGGGCCCCCAGTGAAGCAGTACGACTGGCACTTAGGTTGTAATCCATGTTAAGCCGAAACAAAGCTATGGTAAATAATAAGAGACTCGGGGGCAATGTCTTTTGGTAACTGGGACATTTGTGGGGGGAGGAGGGAGGGGAGTAGATTTTTACAAAGGAGCAGGGGATCATAATAAAAACTACCACTTAGGGGACTTCCCTGGTGGCACAGTGGTTAAGAATCCACCTGCCAATGCAGGGGACACGGGTTCGAGCCCTGGTCCGGGAGGATCCCACATGCCACAGAGCAACTAAGCCTGTGTGCCACAACTACTGAGCCCAAGTGCTGCAGCTACTGAAGCCCGCATGCCCTAGGTCCCGTGCTCCCCAACAAGAGAAGCCACCGCACTGAGAAGCCCGTGCACCACAACGAAGAGTAGCCCCTGCTCACCGCAACTAGAGAAAGCCCGTGCTCAGCAACGAAGACCTAACGCAGCCAGAAATAAATAAATGAATACATAAATAAATTAATTTTTTAAAAAAAACTACCACTTATAGACTATACGCTGTGTGCCAGGCATCGTGCTAGATGCCAGAGACTCTGTGATAAATCAGATGGCACCTCCACCTTCCAGTTACCAGAGAGGCCTTGTCTCAGCAGCTACTGAGATATCACTGAACTGAAATGTTTGAGGGTCAGCAGCTTAAGATCTATCTGCTTCTTGTAAGTGTGTACAACAGTTCAAGAAATTCCTGTGAGCAGTGATTTCATGGATCTGGTCTATTAACAAAAACAAACACCTAGAATACTTCCAGCTGGTCAGCGGGGGTAATGCAGCACAGGGCTCCGTCTACTGATGCGGCATCCTGCAAGTTCAAAGAGGGTGATGCTACGTGTGTCTGGGCATTTGAGGGTTACGTGAGAAGTTTATTACACTTAGAACTACATCAACTAAGCCCTTTAAATATTTGTAGGTGGCACCCACTTCTAGACAAAGTTATCGAGACTGTGTGACGTAGGGGGAATATTTCGCGCTTCCAGATTTGCTCAACTGGTATCCCCATTTTTCGGTGACCAGAGAGGTCAGCCTCGTGACTAGTAGGTACTCAGACACCTGAAATGTTCGCATGTAGGTCGAACACTAACAACGTTTGCTAAGCCTGCCCAGTAAGTTGTCTTTTTTTTCCTTATAAGTGTACCCAACCGTTCAAGAAATTCCTATGAACATGAATGCCCTAGATCTAGCCTATTAAGGAAAAACAAATTTCTTCTTTCTTAAAGTCAATTGATTTAAAGCAGTGCTCAAAATCAGGTTTGATGGCAAATTGCAACACTGTAAAACTTAACTCATTTTTGTCACATTACATGTTATCTGACCTGATGACTCGATCCCCAAAAAAGCAGAAAATTGGCAAACTATTTGCCTTAATCATTCTTTTTTTTTTTTTTTTCCCCTGGCCTTGTAGCAAGCGGGATCTTAGTTCCCCAACCAGGGATTGAACCGGTTTCCCCGGCAAGTGGAAGCGCAGAATCCTAACCACTGGACCACCAGGGAATTCCTCCTTAATCTTTCTTGTCCTGCTTTAGGAGCACATATTTCTATATTGGAGATGTGTGTCATGTTTTTCTACCAATTTATGTGCCTGACCCAACCCATGAGAAAGTAGTCAAACTTTCCAGGTACGTACAACATACAGTGCTGGCGTCAAGCTGGTCCAACTGGACAAGCAAGCACACCGGAGGCTTTGATAAGACACAGAGATAATCCGCACAAAGATTCAGAGGCTTGCAAGCCCCCCCCACCCCCAGCCTGGTGCCTCGGGGTATGACGGTCAGGGGTGTGCTGGGACACACGTACTGAGTGAAAGACTGACTGCAACTCCTGGCATCCCTCACCACAGAGGAAGAAGCCTCTTTGGATTCTGGTGATGCATCCCACGCTCAGGACAACCCATCCAGTCCATATACCAGGTGACCCAAAGGCAGCCCTTCGCATGGGGCCTGGAGCAGGAAGGAAGTCTTCACTGGGCCCAGGCTACAGGCAAAGCAGTTCTGCTCGGGCCACATGATCCTACGGGCCTGAAGCTGGTGGAGGTGATGCTGTGAGGAGCCATCGGCCAGCTCAAGGGAGAGGCGCACACAGACCCAGGTCTGCTCCTTGGAAAACAGCCCCTGATTATGCTACAGGGCTCTGGAAGGGACTGAATGTCTGACCATGGACACCAAGTGGCCGCACAGCAGCACTGCCCGTCATGACCTGGGTTCTGTCAGACTCATAGGACCAGGGGAGCCCAGAGGCAATCCATAACAAGACGGTGCCTCCAGGCTGAGCCCCAGCAGGACAAGAGGGCACACGTGAGCCGTGTGAGCAGGAGCCAGACCCCTGCCCCCACCACGGCTGCACCTGTCACACCTCTCCCCACCTCAACTGACACGAATAGCCACGTGGTGGCGGCGGTCCCGTAAAACCAGATGCAGCAGGAAGCAAGTGTCCACACTTGATGACGAGGGGTTGGCTCGGTGAGAGAATTCAAGCCAGAGAATGGATGGCAGCTTCCTTGTAGCCACACTCAGCAGTTACCTCGAAAGACAGCGGTATGGGGGAGCCTTCCCAATGGGCAGTGTACCTGACTGCACGTGCTGAGTCAAAGGAAAAGCAGCCCAGGATAAAAATATATATGGACTCACGGGCAGTGGTGAATGACCTGGCTGGCTATTTTGGGCACCTGAAAGACCAAGGATGAGGAGGTCTGGGATGGAGGACGCCTATGTGGATGGACATCAGGGTGTGGGCTCAGGGTGGGAAGACCTGGAGAGCGCACACCACGCTCAGCAGAAAGCATCCACCACAGAAGAGGCGCCTGCCAGTCAGCTACATCGACAGACGGACTCAGCCTGTGGACATCAGCCAGCCTTTGTCATCAGCCACCCCAGCACTGGAAAGAAGGTCACAGAACTGGAGTGGCGGTAGTGCCAGAGATGGACAGCCGACGTGAGCCCCATGGCGTGGACTCCTACTTGCCAAGGCTGATCTAGATACCTCTGCCTCTGAACGTCCAACCTCCCAGCGACTGAAACCATCCCAGAGACCCTGCAGTGGCACTATTTTCTGATAGAACCAATCAGCCACTTAGCGGCAAGTTTACAGCATCCTGGGAAGGTGTACAACTTGTCCTACAGGAATAAGTACTTATTCCAGGCCGGATTGCCCTTCCTGTCCACAGAACCTCAGCCAGCACCACACTTGGGGGCTGTGAAGTTTCTGACCCACCTAGCGTTCACCCTAGAGACCCACTTCAGCATCCTGCACATCCCAGCCCCGGCGGGACCCAGCACTCGAGGTCCTGCCCCCAGCACAGCGGAGGGGCCCGTTTGGAAACAGCCCTCTGCCGCCAGGCTGAGATGCCATCTTCCAGGTCGTGTGCTCTGAGCCGGAGGCCTCTGCGGCGGCGTCTCCAGTAGAGAGGAAGCAAGGGTCCGAGAACCAAAGGGCAGGAGTGGGAGCGTCCTGCTTCCCATCCTTCTCCAGGGCCCACTGGGGGCCTTCCTGCTGGCCATCCCTCCCCCTCTGCACTCTGGAAAGCCAGGGGACACAACGAAGTGCCCACCGAGCTACAGGATATGGCTGCTTTGTGCCCATGTGTCCAGAGACCCAGAGGTAAGGGGACAAGCCCCACCTTGGCAGGGGTAATTGGCTCTGAGCACCACTAGGGGTAGAGTTGCTGCCCCACAGCAAGGGCAGCAGTCACCGCGGTGATCCACTTGGGACGACTGTGACCAGGAACGGTCAAGTGCAGCAACACCAACCCGAGAAGAGGATCGGATCCTCAGAGACGAGGGCTGGGGTCACACCACCAAGCCAGCCACCAGGACTAGCAGGACAGACAGAGGAGGGCAGGAGGAATTGAACGGACGGTGGCGGAAGGGCCAGCGCGCATCGTCATGGCCCTGAGTCCTCGAGAAGCAACAGACTGTAGTTCGCCCCACTGCCCAGGAGCCCTGGAGCGGCTGAGCGGAGGCCTGTGGCAGGCGGTAGCGGGGCTGCCAGGGTGGGTGCGCTTGAATCTCCCTCCAAGACAGAGCCCACTGCCAGTGACACTGTAGCCACAGCATCTGGGGGCTCCATCCAGCCTTCAATCGCGGCCATGCCCTTCCAGGCAGCCCCCAGCCAAGGACTGGCCAGGACCGTGTTTGCCCAAAGTGGGACTCCTTTAAGGGACAGCCTTGACCCTGGCCCTCCCGTTGAGCTGACCAAAGCTTCGCCAGATTGCCAGCCTAGGCGAGGGCCCTCCCTGCCCGGCCCTGCGGCTTTCCTCTGTGCCTTCCACACGCGTGCGTCAGGCCCACATTGTGACCTGCGAGCTTTTCCCGCTCAGTTTTGCTTTCTCTCCTTGGGTCTTTCGCAAGCTTTCCCCCGCCCCATGCGTCTCCTATCACTGCCAGAACGTGTTACCACAAACCCGGTGGCTGCACACGATAGCAGTTCGTTGTCTTACAGTTCTGGGGGCTAGAAGTCCGAAATCGAGGTGTCAGTAGAGCCGCGCTCCCCCTGAGGACCGAGGGAGGAATCGGTCCCAGCTTCCGGGGGCCCCTAGCCCTTGGGGTGCCCCTCGGCTCGTAGCCATGTCACCCGTCTCCACCTCCGTCCTGAACGTGGCACTCTGTCCTGTGTGTCTGCTTCTCTTTAGTCGTGTCGGACTAAAAGCCCAGCCTGCTCCAGGGTGACCGCCTCCCAGCTTACATTTTGATCACATCTGCAAGGATCCTCTTTCTAAATAAAGTCACGTTCACGGCCACCAGGGGTTAGGATTCCAACGTATCTTTTTTTCTTGGGGGCAGGACCCGATTCAACCCACATGCCCCCACCAGCCCACTCGCATTCACTGTCTGCTTCCAGAGGCCCCAACTGACACAAGAGGTAAAAAGGTGATTGACAGGTCAATTCAGTTTACATAGAGAATGGATTATTCAGCCATTTAGTGGAATGCACCAAGTTTGACTTTATTGGTCATTTCCTTAAAGCCCAGCTACTGTGAAGCCTACTGTGATGTGTGGATTTCTATCAGATGGAAAAGGTCAGCCCAGAGGTTACTGCCCTGTAGGACATTAACCCATTTTGTCTCTACTAGCCAATTCGTTTCAGTGTTCCCGGGACTGACTATATGAATCTCTGTTCCTCAAATTCCCTTTTAAACCAGACTTGTTATCTTACTGGTTCCCCCATTAATTACAAGTTGAATAAAATCTTTGACAGGTGTTCCTTTCGTACATATGTGAGAGTCACACTGCAAACTTGTTGACATTGTGCTTTACAGCACCTTGGACCTCCGTGTGACCATGAACTCACCCCCTGCATCCCGCCTCCCGGGAGCCGTGGGCAACCCACCCTGAAAGAACAAATTTCTGTGGGCCAGCCTTGCAGAAAAACCACGAGCCCGTAATCTTGACACCATAAATGCTTAATGCTCAAAGGTGACAAATTTTCATTGCATTTCATCACCTGATAAATCTATGAAGTTGGTGACGAATAGGAAATTGAAGAAGGCCATTTACAGAGCTGTTCAAATTCAGATTTTGCATGCTAGAATAACGCACTGCCGACAGTTCGATAGGGCTCTGCTACCTAATTCAAACCTCACTATGAGCGACATTACACACATTTTTACAGATGAGAAAACTGAGTCTCAAAGGAATGTAAGCAATCGGTCCATCTCAGGCACTGCAGGAAGTCAAGTCCACATTTCCAGCCTCTACAGCAGCCTTCCTCACGTCTAAACTGCTGAAGAGGGTTCTCTCCCTAAAGGTTACGTCACATGTGTTTCACCTAAATACGTGTGAATCTATTAACAATTATGCACACACAATAATGGCACATCTACCAGGAATTTCTAAAGTAAATACCACCACCATTTCTCTGTATCTTAGCACAATACAAATCATTACAAACTCTAAAGTGAATCATGTTTATGCTTTCTTCTTTTTTATGTTGAAGTATACTTCATTTACAATGTCATGTTAGTTTCAGGTGTATAGCACAGTGTGTGTGTGTGTGTGTGTGTGTGTGTGTGTGTGTGTATGTATATATATATATTCTTTTACAGATTCTTTTCCCTTTTAGATTATTACAAAATATCGAGTAGAGTTCCCTGTGCCGTACAGTAGATCCTTGCTGATTATCTATTTTATATACAGTAGTGTGTATATGTTGATCCCAGCCTCCCCCCACCCCCTTTCCCCTTCGGTAACCATAAATTACTTTTCTATGTCTGTGAGTCTATTTCTATTTTGTAAATAAGTTCATCATTTTTTTTAGATTCCATATATAAGTGATATCATATGATACTTGTCTTTCTCTGTGTAACTTACTTCACTTAATATGATAATCTCTAGGTCCATCCATGTTGCTGCAAATGGCATTATTTCATTCTTTTTTATGGCTGGGTAATATTAAATTGTATATATGTACCACATCTTCCTTATCTATTTATCTCTCGATGGACATTTAGGTTGCTTCCATGTCTTGGCTATTGTAAATAGTGCTGCTATGAACGTTGGGGTGCGTGTATCTTTTCAAATTATAGTTTTCTCCAGATATATGCCCAGGAGTGAGAATGCAGGATCATATAGTAATTCTATTTTTAGTTTTTTTAAGGAGCCTCCATACTGTTCTCCATAGTGGCTGCACCAGTTTACATTCCCACCAATGGTGTCGGAGGGTTCCCTCTTCTCTACCCCCTCTCCAGCATTTCTTACGTGTAGGCTTTTCCATGACGGCCACCTGAAGGGAGTGAGGTGACACCTCACTGTAGTTTTGATTTGCATTTTTCTAATCATTAGCGATGTTGAGCACTTTTTCATGTGCCTGTTGGACGTCTGTATGTCTTCTTTGGAGAAATGTCTATTTAGATCTTCTGCCCGTTTTTTGATTGGGTTGTTTGGTTTTTTTTGATATTGAGTTGTATGAGCTGTTTATATATTTTGGGAATTAATCCCTCGTCAGTCGCATAACGTGCAAATATTTTCTCCCATTCTGTGGGCTTTTTTTTTTAATGGTTTCCTTGGCTCTGCAAAACTTTTAAGTTTAATTAGGTCCCATTTGCTTATTTTTGTTTTTATTTTCATTACTCTAGGAGACGGATCCAAAAAGATATGGTTGTGATTTATGTGGAAGAGTGTTGTGCCTATGTTTTCCTCTAGGAGTTTTATAGTATACGGTCTTACATTTCAATCATGTTTCTTTAACACAAGGGTAACATATTCCCCTAACACCTTCTCAGTCTGTGAGTATGTGGTGTGGCAGTTATCAAGCCTGGAAAGCATACCCTGAATTGGAGACACAGAAGACCAGTGCTTGATTCAACCTAAGATGCTCAAGTGGGCTGTGTGCACAGGACGAGGGTGGCTGCGCTGGGATCAGCCTACACTCCCACCATTTGTCAGGACGGGATACACAAACGCTTCCTGAAGACCGGATGTGGGTCATGCCAGAGAGTGCTATCATGTGGTCATCTTGTGCCCTACAGATACTCTGCAAAGCCCAAGGGGACCCAATAGCAAGATGCTGGAGGCCAAGGCTAAATTCTTAGGGGCTGAGGAAGGAGGACCAAATGAGCATCCCGAATAGTGACGCATCAGCCTGGATCAGGGGAACGAGGGTCCCCAACAGCAGGACTCTCCTGGGATCCTGTGGTATCACCTGCAGAAGGCAACTGACTCATTAGTCAGTTTCAAACATCTACCCTGCCCGGAGAGCATCCTGGACCATGCCAGTTCAAAGAGGGGCTTTCCTACTCTATACGCCGCTCTGCCCCGACCCTTTTCCAACACTGGAGTGCGTCCAGGGAACTGGACGGGATGCAGGAGCAGGAAGACGGGGAGCGAAGAAGAGGCTCTGAGGGCAAGACGGGGAGAGAGTGGAGAAGCCAGCCACCTGCCCCACCCGCACTGCGGAAGGGAAGGAGATCTGGTGCAGAGCTAGAACTGACTGTTACCTCAGAATAGCAGGACATCCTTGTGCCTGCCTGACTTTTCTTCCAGGAACAAGGGAAGATTACCTCTGCTCAATAACCTTTGTACGGACTATAGGAGACAAAAGTAAAACTGAATTTCCAGTGTGTTACAAATACCGCTTGTTTCACATACCAGCTATATGTATATTAACGCCCAGTAGGAAGGAAACCTGTTTAGCTTGGGCTTAATGTGTTTATTAAGAAAATTTATCCAAATTTTGGAAAGAGGAAAAAAGGGATTATGAGTTGTTGTTTCAGTGTCCCGCTCACTTTCTAACAAGCTTGCTAGAAAAACCTTCTTCTGACTTGCTACTTAGTATTGGTTAGGATGTTTTAAAGTTCTAAAGGAGATTAACTTGAAGAAAACTGATAGCACAGCAACTGATATTTGTCTTAGAGCAGAGCTCACGCCCAAAAGTATCATTTATTGCCCTGTGGGAAATTAGCCATGTTTGTAGTAATGCAGTAATCTCATTCTACATTTAAAAATAAAGTCTTTCCTGGGCTTCCCTGGTGGCGCAGTGGTTGAGAGTACGCCTGCCGATAGCCGGGGACGCGGGTTCGTGCCCCGGTCCGGGAAGATCCCACATGCCGCGGAGCGGCTGGGCCCGTGAGCCATGGCCGCTGAGCCTGTGCGTCCGGAGCCTGTGCTCCGCAACGGGAGAGGCCACAACAGTGAGAGGCCCGCGTACCGCAAAAATAAATAAATAAAAAAAATAAAATCTTTCCTGATTAACAAATGGACTCTTGTTCCTCACATGCTCCTTGAGGCTTTACCATCCTGTTGGTAAATGACTTTAATCAACCCTTGACACATTTTGATTTTATATTTGTATGAGATATTCATGCTTTGTAACTTTTTGAAAATTAAACTTTACAACTGTTTCCAAAACTTACTTAGCTGCCAAAACACTACTAGCTTTTTCCCCTAATCTCATTAAGCCCACTGACATCCCTGGGGACCAGATCTCAAGGAATCTGCTTTGGAAATTGCCACAAAGGCAGTCTGTCAGCCAGGAGAACAAAGGAAGTGCCTGGTTTGTAAATAGGCATGATGACCCTTGTTGATTAAGCCAAAGGAAGATTTCAGGCCATCCAAAAAAGACTAAAAATTGAGACAGCGTCCCAATTCACACACTCCTCTCATCCCCTAATCATCCCTGAGAGTAAAGTGAGGTATTGCTGTTTAGGAAAATGCAACTAGCATAAACATCCTCATGTCAAATATTTAATTAGGTATTTGAACTTTGGTGTAGATACATGTAGGAACATATGAGGTTGTTTTCTAATTAAAAGAGAGGGTTTTTTTGTGGTTTTTTTTTTTGCATTACACGGGCCTCTCACTGTTGTGGCCTCTCCCATTGTGGGACACAGGCTCCGGACGCGCAGGCTCAGCGGCCATGGCTCACAGGCCCAGCCGCTCCGCGGCATGTGGGATCCTCCCGGACGGGGGAACGAACCTGCGTCCCCTACATCGGCAGGTGGACTCTCAACCATAGCCAGGAGAACAAAGGAAGTGCCTGGTTTGTAAATAGGCATGATGACCCTTGTTGATTAAGCCAAAGGAAGATTTCAGGCCATCCAAAAAAGACTAAAAATTGAGACAGCGTCCCAATTCACACACTCCTCTCATCCCCTAATCATCCCTGAGAGTAAAGTGAGGTATTGCTGTTTAGGAAAATGCAACTAGCATAAACATCCTCATGTCAAATATTTAATTAGGTATTTGAACTTTGGTGTAGATACATGTAGGAACATATGAGGTTGTTTTCTAATTAAAAGAGAGGGTTTTTTTGTGGTTTTTTTTTTTGCATTACGCGGGCCTCTCACTGTTGTGGCCTCTCCCATTGTGGGACACAGCCTCCGGCCGCGCAGGCTCAGCGGCCATGGCTCACAGGCCCAGCCGCTCCGCGGCATGTGGGATCTTCCCGGACGGGGGAACGAACCCGCGTCCCCTGCATCGGCAGGTGGACTCTCAACCACTGCGCCACCAGGGAAGCCCAAGAGTTCTTTTTTATTGAAGGCTACTTGGAAAAGACCAATAATCACTAAAGTAAGTATTAGAATTACAGGTAACTACACCTTCAGAGAGAATTGAGCCATGTTCAGCTGTTTAATCAACTGTTGGCATTTGCAGAATCAGGATGAAACCTAAGATGCTATTAATGTCATCTCCTTTCTTCATTTAACAATGTCATAAATATTGTCATTAAATATTGTTCTGCATGATTTTTAATGGCCTCAAAGTTGTCCATTGTAGGGAGGTACCAAAATTTATTTTATGAATCTTGAACTGTGGACCATTCAGTTTGCTACAAATTCCTAACAATTTCTTTAGGTTAAGTTCCTAGAAGTGGAACATTAAAATGAAGTGTATTTGTCGAGGTTTTTTTTAACATGGTGCCAAATAGTCCTCCCCAAAGATTGTACAATTAAGAATTCCACCAATAGGTGTATGAGTGTGCTGTTTCCATACATTCTCCACAATACTGGGTATGGTACCTTTAAATATTTTGCTGAATTTTTAAAATTGAATTATAGTTGATTGACAATATTGTGCTAGTTTTCAGTGTACAACAAAGTGATTCAGTTATATATATATAAACATTATATATATATAAATGTTCTTTTAACATTATAAAATTTTTTAAATTCTAAAATTATAATTAAAAAATTTAATTTAAAATTGTTAAAATTATAATTAGAAATTTTTTTAATTAAAAAATTTTTGTGTTATCCTGCTTTTGCCTGTTTCTCACCCTAAAGAGCCTAGTTTCGACTTTGTTTCATTTTTTTTTAATTTAAAAAAATTTTTTCTTAATAATTATTTTTTATTTTAATAACTTTATTTTATTTTATCTTTATTTTATTTTATCCTCTTTCTCTCTTCCTATTTTTTCTCCCTTTTATTCTTACCCGTATGGAGGACAGGCTCTCGGTGCTACAAAAGGATAGGGATGGGACCTGCACCAGGGGGAGGGAGCCACGAAGGAGGAAAGGTTTCCACACACTAGGAGCCCCTTCGCGGGCGGAGACTGTGGGTAGTGGAGGGCGAAAGCTTCGGTGCCGCGGGGGAGAGAGTAGCAACAGGGGTGCGGAGGGCAGAGCGGGGAGATTCCCACACAGAGGATCAGGGCCGACCAGCATTCACCAGCCCGAGAGGCTTGTCTGCTCCCCCACCGGGGCGGGCAGGTAAGTCCAGGAAGCGCAGAGAGTCCCATACAGGATAAATCCAAGGAGAAACACAAGACACATACTAATCCAACTATCAAAAATTAAATACAAAGAATATTAAAAGCAACAAGGGAAAAACAACACATAAGGGAATCCCCATAGGATAACAGCTGATGTTTCAGCAGAAACTCTGCAAGCCAGAAGGGACTGGCAGGACATATTTAAAGTGGCGAAGGAGAAAATCCTACTACCAAGATTACTCTACCTGGAAGGATCTCATTCAGAGATGATGGAGAAATTAAAACCTTTATGAAAACTACAGGCCAATATCACTAATGAACATAGATGCAAAAATCCTCAACAAAATACTAGCAAACAGAATCCAACAGCACATTAAAAGGATCATGAACTATAATCAAGTGGGGTTTATCCCAGGAATGCAGAGTTCTTCAATATACGCAAATCAATCAATGTGATCCACCACACTAACAAACTGAAGGAGAAAATCCATATGATCGTCTCAATAGATGCAGAGAAAGCTTTCGACAAAATTCAACACCCATTTATGATAAAAACCCTAGAAATTTTTTTAATTAAAAAAATTTTTTTCATTAAAAAATTTAAAATCTTAAAAATTTTAGGGGGAGGAGCTTCAAGATGGCAAAAGAGTAAGACCACCTTCCTCCCCACAAATACACCAGAAATGCATCTACACGTGGTCCCACCGGGGCGGGCAGGGCTGGGAGCTGAGGCTTGGGCTTCGGTCGAAGCGCATGGAGAGGACTGGGGTGGTGGCATGAGCACAGCCTGCAGGGGGTTAGTGCTCCACGGCTGGCCGGGAGGTAGTACGGAGAAAAGTCTGGACCTGCCGAAGAGACAAGAGACTTTTTCTTCCCTCTTTGTTTCCTGGTGCGCGAGAAGAGAGGATTAAGAGCGCTGCTTAAAGGAGCTCCAGAGACGGGCGCGAGCCGCGGCAATCGGCACGGACCTCAGAGACGGGCATGAGACGCTTTGCTCAACATCACTAATCATTAGAGAAATGCAAATCAAAGCTACAATGAGGTATCACCTCACACCAGTCAGAATGGCCATCATCAAGAAATCTACAAATAGTAAATACTAGAGAGGGTGTGGAGAAAAAGGAACCCTCTTGCACTGTTGGTGGGAATGTAAATTGATACAGCCACTATGGAGAATGGTATGGAGGTTTCTTAAAAAACTAAAAATAGAACTACCATACGACCCAGCAATCCCACTACTGGGCATATACCCTGAGAAAACCATAATTCAAAAAGAATCGTGTACCAAAATGTTCATTGCAGCTCTATTTACAATAGCCAGGACATGGAAGCAACCGAAGTGTCCATCAACAGATGAATGGATAAAGAAGGTGTAGCACATATATATAATGGAGTTTATAAAGCAGAAACTAACACACCATTGTAAAGCACTTATACTCCAATAAAGATGTTTATAAAAAGAAAAGAAAAAAAATTTAAATTAAAAAAATTTTTTTAATTCTAAAATTTTAAAAGATTAAAAATTTAAAGCATTAGGGCTTCCCTGGTGGCGCAGTGGTTGAGAGTCCGCCTGCCAATGCAGGGGACATGGGTTCGTGCCCTGGTCCGGGAAGATCCCAGATGCCGCGGAGTGGCTAGGCCCGTGAGCCATGGCCGCTGAGCCTGTGCGTCCGGAGCCTGTGCTCCGCAACGGGAGAGGCCACAACAGTGAGAGGGCCGCATACCGCAAAAAAAACCAAACAAACAAACAAAAAACATTAAAACATTATATATGTAAATGTTGTTTTTCAGATTCTTTTCCATTATAGGTTGTTACAAGATACTGAATATAGTTCCCTGTGCTATAAAGTAAATACTTGTTTTAAATATGTTGGTTCATTTAATATATTGGTTAATGCAACTGGTTTATTTAGTAGGGAGAGACTGGTATCTCATGGCTTTAATTTGCACTTAATTACTAGGTAAGGTCAGTACTTTTTCATATATTTTGGCCATGTTTTCCTAGCTGTATGTTTATTTTTCTACATGAACTTCAGTATCAAATTGATTAGGTCCTAGAAAAGATTTAGTGGTATTTTTATTGAGGTCATGTTAAATTCATAAATTAACTTATAGAGAACTAATATGTTTATGATACTGAGATGTTCCATCTAAGAACACTGGATATTTTTCCATTTGTTTAAAATTCACTGTTGTATCTTTTAGAAGTGTTTCAAAGTATCCCCATATAAATTTTGCACGTTTTTATGTTTATTCCTAAATACATTTTCTATATTATATTTTCTAAATGGCAATTGTGTATCTGAAGCCTCTTTTTCTTTTAAGAAATTTATTTCTTTTATTTATTTATTTTTGGCTGCATTCGGTCTTCGTTGCTGCACACGGGCTTTCTCCAGTTGTGGCGAGCGGGGGCTACTCTTTGTTGCATGCATATGCTTCTCATTGCGGTGGCTTCTCTTGTTGCAGAGCGCGGGGTCTAGGCACGCAGGCTTCAGTAGTTGTGGCACAAGGGCTCAGTGGTTGTGGCTCACAGGCTTTAGAGAGCAGGCTTAGTAGTTGTGGCGCACAGGCTTAGTTGTTCTGCAGCATGTGGGATCTTCCTGGACCAGGGCTCGAACCCGTGTTTCCTGCATTGGCAGGCGGACTCTTAACCACTGTGCCACCAGGGAAGCCCCTCTTATTTTTTGTATGCTGATATTGTACAATATTTTGCTATCTTAATGAAACTTTTTGTTGAGTCAGCTTTAATTTTGATTCTCTGAGGCTATTTAGGGTTACTATCATATCATCTGCATTTTTTTTTTTTTTACCAATTCTCCTGTCTCCTTTTATAATTAGCATTGGTTAATACCTCTGGTATCAATACAATGTTAAGTAGTAATGTACATAATGGGCATCCTTTTCCTGTTCCTGATCTTAATAGAAATGCCTCTAGTATTTCCCCTCTAAGTAGATGGTGGTTTAGAGCTATGATATACGACATATATATGAGTAGGAATAGGAGTTGAATTTTGTCAATGCTTTTTCAAAATCTAGAGAGATGATATTACTTTTCTCCTTACATCTGTTAATAGTATATACAGTTGACCCTTGAACAACATGGGTTTGAACTGTGTGGGCCCGCTTATACTCAAATTGTTTTCAATAGTAAATGCTATAGTACTGCACAATCCACGATTGGCTGAATCCTCAAACGTAGAGCTGGGGATACAGAGGACCTTCAGATAATGGATAAACTATGTATACCAAGGGCCAACTATAAATTATTCTTAGATTTTTTAACTGCACAGAGGGTTGGTGCCCCTAACCTGCATGTTATTCAAGGGTCAATTGTACTATATTCATTAATATTTCCAAATATTGAACCAACCTTGTATTTAGGATTAAATTGTATTTGGACATGATGCATTATTTCCTTAATGTGCTGGTACATTCTGTTTACTAATACTTTGTTTAGTATCTGTCTGCTGAATTGTGTCTACCTAAAATGTTGAAGTCCTAAGCTACAGTACCTCAGAATGTGACTGTGTTTGGAGATAGGGTCTTTAAAGAGGTAATTAAGTTAAAATGAGGTCTTTAGGGTGGGTCTCAATCCAATGTGACTGGTTTTCTTATAAGAAGAAGACATTTGGACCAAGACAGGCATGCATACAAAAGAAAGGCCGTGTGCAGACTCAAGGAGAAGGTGGCCATCTGCAAGCCAAGGAGAGAGGCCTCAGAAGAAACAAAACCTGCTCTCACCTTATCTTGGACTTTCAGCCTCCAGGACTGTGAGAAAATAAATGTCTGCTGTTTAAGCCACCCAGTCTATAATATTTTGTTCAGGCAGCCCTAACAAATAATAAAGTATCTTAGCCTTGATAATCGTAAGTGACATCAGTCTGTAATTGTTTCTGTATTATTTTAATCAGGAATCAGTATCAACATTATACTGGCTTTATAAAAGTTTTCCCCAACATCACTTAGTTGAAGTTCATCCTCTAACAGACTCTTCAAGTGGGGCTCATAAACTCTGTTTTTCCCAAGCTTTTGCACGTTCAAATCAATTTTTCTATAGTCTTGATACTTGAAGGAGAATATAGTGGGTTGAATAGTGTCCCACAAAGAGAGATGTTCAAGGGACTTCCCTGGTGGTCCAGTGTCTAAGACTCCGCCCTCCCAATGCAGGGGGCCCAGGTTTGACCCCTGGCCAGGGAACTAGATCCCATATACAGCAACTAAGAGTTCACATGCCACAAATAAAGATCCCGCGTGCTGCAACTAAGACCCGGTACAGCCGAATAAATAAATTAACATCAAAAAAAAAGAGAGAGGGCTTCCCTGGTGGCGCAGTGGTTGAGAGTCCGCCTGCCAATGCAGGGGACGCGGGTTCGTGCCCCGGTCCGGGAAGATCCCACATGCCACAGAGCGGCTGGGCCTGTGAGCCATGGCCGCTAAGCCTGCGCGTCCGGAGCCTGTGCTCCGCAACGGGAGAGGCCACAACAGTGAGAGGCCCACGTACCGCCAAAAAACAAAAAAAAAAGAGAGAGAAAGAGATATTCAAGTGCTAACCCCTGGTACCTGTGCATCAACTTATTTGGAAATTGGGTTTTTGCAGATATAATTATCTGCAAACCTTGGGATGAGAGTATCCTTGATTTAGGATGGACCTGAAATGCAATGGCTGGTGTTCTTCTAGAGAAAAGAGGGTGAGATTTTAAACAGAGACACAGAGGGGAAGACCATGTGAAGACAGAGACAGACTGTAGTTATGCAGCTACAAGCCAAGAATGTCGAGAGTTGCTGGCACCCACTGGCAGCTAGGAGTGAGGCATGGAACAACAGGTTGTCCCTCAGAGCCACCAGAAGAAACCAATTCTGCCAACACCTTGATTTCAGACTTCTGGCCTCCAGAACTCTGAGAGAATAAATGTCCATTGTTTTAAGCCACCAAGTTTGGTAATTTGTTATGATAGCCCTAGGCAACTAATACAGACTAAAATCTTTAGTTCATACTTTTCTTTTCTGTGCTGCTCCATGGTTGCCTTACTTTGTGTGTTACTTTGGAGAAGTCTGAAGTCTGTCTAGTTCTCTTGCCCTTGCAAGTTATTTAACCCTTTTGCCTGGAGGCTTTGAGAATTTTTTTTATTATTTTTTTTTTTCTGCAGTATGCGGGCCTCTCACTGTTGTGGCCTCTCCCATTGCGGAGCACAGGCTCCAGACGCGCAGGCTCAGCAGCCATGCCATGGCTCACGGGCCCAGCCGCTCCGCGGCATATGGGATCTTCCCGGACCGGGGCACGAACCCGCATCCCCTGCATCGGCAGGCAGACTCTCAACCACTGCGCCACCAGGGAAGCCCAAGAATTTTTTCTGTATCTTTAAGGTCTAATCTACCACAATGTCTCAGAATTGACCATTCTCCATTAATTTTCTCAAGTGGCTGCGGGTTCTTTATCTATTTTTATAGACAATGATGGAGATTGTTTTTTTATTTTTATTTATTTATTTATTTATTTATGGCCACACTGCATGGCTTGCGGGATCTCAGTTCCTCAACCAGGGACTGAACCCTGGCCACGGCAGTGAAAGCACCAAATCCTAACCACCAGACCACCAGGGAACTCCCCCATATTTTGCTTTTAGGTAATCTTTTGCTATTTTAAAAATTTTCTTCTTCCTTTTTTTTCTTATCTTTGTTTTCTTAGTCAATAGTTTTAACTGATTTTTGAATAATGGTGAAAAATCCAAGTTACAGGACACTTACCCTTATACCCCATTCACTTCTCCCCAGAGGCAACCACTGTTACTTGTGTATCCTTCCAAATATATTCTATGAATATATGAATATTAGTGTATTTATATTTTTTGTCAGTGTATTTATATGTATATATTTTTACACAAATACACTATATTATACATGCAGCCCTGCACCTTGCTATTTTCATTGTACATCTAGGGTATGGTTCCAAACTGGTGCATGTAGAGCTGCCTCATTTTTTTGAAGACTGCATGGTCTTCCATTGCATGAATGTACCTCAATTTATTTAACTAATGCCCTAATGCTGGACTGTAATTTACAGTCTTGCTATTATAAACAATACTGTAATAAATATTTGGTACATATTTATCATTCCACACATGTGGGAGTATATATATAGCCTAAATTCCTAGAAGTGACACACCTATTAGAATGGCTAAAATCCAAAACACTGACTAAAATCCAAAACACCAAATGCTGACGAGGATGTGGAGCAACAGGAACTCCCATTCATTGCTGGTGGGAACGCAAAATATACAGACACTTTGGAAGGAAGTTTGGCAGTTTCTTACAAAACTAAGATCCAACAGTGGTGCTCCTTTGTGTTTACCCAAAGGAGTTGAAAACTTACATCCACACAGAAAACTGCCCACAGATGTTTATAGCAGCTTTATTCATAATTGTCAAAATTAGGAAGCAACCAAGATGTCCTTCACTAGGTGAATAGATTAATAAACTGTGGTACATCCAGGCAATGGAATATTAGTCAATAATAAAAAGAAATGAACTATCAAGCCATGAAAAGTCATGGAGGAAACTTAAATGTATATTATAAGTGAAAGAAGATAATCTGAAATGCTACATGCTGTATGATTCCAACTATATTATATGGAATTCTGGAAAAGGCAAAACTATGGAGACAGTAAAAAGATCAGTGGTTGTAGGGGGTTGGAGGGAGGGAGGGATGAATAGGCAAAGCACAGGGGATTTTCAGAGCACTGAAAATACTGTCTATGATACTGTTACGGTGGATACATGTCATTATACACTTGTTAAAATCCATAGCATGTACAGCAGCAAGAGCAAACCCTAATGTTTGCTATGGACTCTGGGTGATGATGATGCATCAATGTAGGTTCATCCATTGTAACAAATGTCCCGTCTGGTGGGGGTGTGGTGGTTAGGGGGCTGTGCTGTGTGTAGGAAAAAGGGGTCCATGGGAACTCTCTGTACTTCCCACTCAATTTTGCTGTGAACATAAAACTGCTCCAGGAAAATAAAAGTCTATTTTTTTAAATCCTGGGGGCATCTGCAGGATCAAAGGATATATGCATTTAAATTTTTAATAGATATAAGAGCTTTCCAGAACTACTGTGGCAATTTACATCAGCCTTGCCTATTTTTATACCTCACTCTCATCAATACAATATAGTTGAACTTTTTGATCGTCACTAAATTGTTAAAGGAATAGGGTATCTGCTTGTCATTTTAATTTTCGTGTCTCATTATAAATTAGATAGAGCACCTTTTTTTTCTTTTTTTTAATATGTCTGAGCCATTTGAATTTCCTTTTGGGTGAAGTGCCTGTTCATTTTCTTTGCCCATTTTTCTATTAGGTCTGAACCTAATTTTATAGTTAGAAATCTACAAATTGGAATGGGAACAATGGTTTTAAGATCTTATATTTTGGATCGAAAAATACAGTTATCACATACCCTGCAGTCAACCTTGCATCTTTAAGCATGAGGTGAAACTAGAACTGAATGAGAAAAGTAATAGGGTATGGGTACTTTTTCTGTATATCTGGGTACAACCTCAGCCTCTTAACATAAGAAAAAATGCCATACCTAAATGTTATAAAGAGCATAGAATCAGGTGCACCGTCTAGTTTCATTTATGCTGTCTTTTGTGGAACAGTCCCGAGCTACATTTCATTAGATCATGCAAGGTTCTTTGTGTAGCCTGAAATCTGGACAGCTGCTGAACATACTTTTTGGTAAAATAAAGTTAAGCATTGTACCAGATGTGATCTCCAAATTGACTATTTAGCCTGAATAAGGACTTCCCTGGTGGCGCAGTGGCTAGGACTCTGTTCTCCCAGTGCGGGGGGGCCCGGGTTCCATCCATTGTCAGGGAACTAGATCCCACATGCATGCCGCAACTAAGAGTTTGCATGCCACAACTAAGGAGCCCACGTGCCACAACTAAGACCCAGTGCAACCAAATAAATAAATAGATAAATATTTTTAAAAAATAAATAAATAAAGTAGCCTGAATAACTCAGTTGCTTTTTTGGCCAAACATAGTAAGTGGACAAATAGAGAGCATGTGTTGCAGTATCAGACGAGATACTGACCTTTGTACTACTTTCCCAGAGCTACCTTAATAAAACAAAAACAAACCGGGTGTTAAAACAAATTTATTGTCTCATGGCTCTAGAGGGTAGAATTCTGAAATCAAGGTTTTAGAGGGCCACGCTCCCTTTGAAACCTGTAGGGAATCCCTCCTTGCCTGTTGGCAGTTTCTGGTGATTTGTTGGCCATCTTTGGTGTTCCTTGGTTTGCAGCTGTATAACTGCCATCTCTGCCTTTGTCATCATGTGGCATTTTCCCCGTGTGTCTCTGTCTTCACATGGCCACCTTCTTACAAGGACACCCTACTCCATCTCCAAAATGACCTCATCTGAACTGTATCTGCAATAACTCTATTTCCAAGTAAGATCCCATTCTGAAGTACTGGGGTTTAGGATTTCAACATACCTTTTTTGGAGGGACACAATTTAACACATAACAACCTTTCTCTAGAATCTTTTGGGAGAAGGTGAGAGAGACAAGGTAAAAGCCAAAGAGGCTGACACCTTCTACATACATTGCATTAGCCTGCCTGAGCCATATCGGCATTTGCTGTAAGCACAGGGTGGATGACTTACCAAAAGCTTAATTTCAGAGGAACTTACAAAGCACTTCTGCCCCACGTGGATCCTAGTCCTTTCGTTTGTGATTCACTGAACTGCATGCTCCACCTTCAGCCATCACCCTGCCACTCTGTCCCTGACAGGATGAGCTGCAAGCTGCAGAGAAAAAGAAATGAACTAAGAAGGGTCAAATGATCCCCCATTAGATCACAGATCAGACTGCAGGCCGGGGAGACTTCTGTCTGCTTCCCGTGCTATTGTGCTCTGAGGGGGGGCCCCCCTCCTGTTGTCCACCTTGTCGCCCTTTGAGAGCGACAAGGACCCACACGTGGAGCTGTTCCTGAAGTAGTCTCAACTGATCTCAAGTTTCAGCCAAAAGACATCCTTTTTGAATTCGACACCTATTGGCCGCCTAACCTATTAAGTATCTATTCACCAAGGGCCAGATTTTACTACTTGGTTCAGTCACCCCTCTGCAGAGAGCCCTTTCTGTCTCGCTGTGGGTAGCATCTGAACTTCTGCTTGTTGTCTCAGAATTAATGTGCAGCCTTTCCTTGCTTTCCTGAGGAATTTTGTACTACTAATCCACTCACATCTAAGTGGTTTTATTCCTTCTTTCCCAAACTCACCTTAGAGCATTTCTTGCCCTTTTCAGTGGCCAAGGAATTTCATCCTAACTTCTAAAAAGGCAGTGAGAAGTTATCCTTATTTTAAAATGGGAATACACACACATACACATATATATAAAATTGCCAATATATATTGAATATATATATTTAGAGCAGGCCATAGTTTTTTTTTTTTTTGGTGTGATGACTATATAAGTCCAGATGAGCCTTCAGCCAATTATTATTCCCTGCTCCATTCCCCCATTGTATTTTTTTTAAAGAGCCATGGACGTTTTCTTTAGATTCTTTGCTAGTAAATAAAAAAATTCTTGCCTTGAATATCATATGATAGCTGGGTGGGGTTTTTTTTTTTTTTTTAAGCATGACAGTTTTGTCAGGGATAATTTTCATATTATCAGCTGACTGTTAGAAATGCAAGCAACACAGAGAGTTTTGGTTTTTTCATCAGCTACACTTGAGGTATTTTTCTTTTGACTCCAGGCCCCAGAGATTGCTGGTTGAAAAGGCCTGGCAGACTTTATTCCAGGGAAGGCAGAAAGCAAAGGCCAGTCCTGCCTTCCCCAGCGATCAGCAGCAGCAGTTTTCTGGAAAGTAGGAAACAGAAAAGAAGAGGAAGATTAGATTTGAGTTAAAATTGTCACTTTCTCTCCAACTGGGAAGGTCATTCTCTGACATGACGTGGGGTATGAGGCACTGTATCTCTCTTGTTTGCAGAAGTCACCTAACAAAATCTTTCCCAGTAGGACATACCTACTCATAAATCAGCAGTGTCAGCTTCAATCACAGCTTGCATTCTAGAATGCAGACACCAGGGAGAGGCTGACCTAAGGTAACCTGGGAGGACTCCATGACCCCCTGGCTCTCAGAGGTTGGAATTTAGAGGATGGCATGCTTCCTGCTGTCTTCACAGGGGCATTTAGAGTGCGATTTAATCCCGCATTATCCTTCCATTATGGGTACTTCTCCTCAAAAGTCCTACAGTCCTTATCTACCAGGGCCCCAAGTAGGGGGTGGTAAGTGAGGCACTCTCCTAGGGGCAAAATTTAGGGGAACCCTAAATAGCCCCAGTAATCAAGATCAACGGTATTTTAACGCAAAAAAAAATTAAACAAACAAATTGGCAAACGAAGCCTATAACTGCTTGATTTTGGAAATAAAGCTTCCAGGGCTGGGATCAAGGTGAGGAGAGAGAGGTGGGCTCGTACAAGTGCGGGGGCAGATCCTGCATTTGATATTTTGATATATTGTTCATTATGGGGTTTTTTGCATTAATTTTGGCCTTTAAAAATTTTTTAACTAAAATACTTATCTTGATTATTGACTTTTTTTTTCGAATCCATAAATACTGCAACTGAGGCAATTGCCTCTCACTGGCCTCACCCGAGTCCCGGCCTTTAAAATACTGACGAGTCAACAAAAAGCTATCCACCTTCCCGAACCACGACTCTTAGATAAGGACCAGGCTCCGGGGTACAGACACCCTGCCGTGAAGTCTCCGCGTCCCAGTGGGTTTAGACCCTCCCCTCCTCCTTTCCGCGCTCGGGTATTAAAACACTGCGCGTTCTGCCCGGCCTTACTCGGAGCGGCCGGCGCGCCCGGGCCACGTCCGCTCCCGCACGTCTGTCCACGTTATGAGATGACCCCTTCCTTCTCAGAGACCCAAGTTTCACTCACCGCCAAGCCCGTCCCTCACAGCGGTCCCCAGGCCCGCGCACTGCCGCAGCGCGTTGTCTGCCCGCCTCTTTCAGGCGCCGGGCCCGTGTGATCGCGCCTGCGCGCTCCGCCGTGCGCGGGCGTGAGAAAGGGCCCGCGCCGCTCCCAGGTTCTTCCGGAGGGGCAGAGGAGGGCGAAACTGCTCCCCGCGCGGCAGTGCGCAGGCGTAGCGGCGCGCGGCGCTTTCTTCCGCCTCAGCCACCGCGGCTCCGGCGGCGCGCCAGTCGCTGGGCTGCCCG